>NC_079431.1:2853571-2923571 GCF_026213295.1 Gadus chalcogrammus
GTGACGTGGGTCATTAGGCTACTACAGTTTGGGGGCACAGAGTTGCCAGTGCAGCGGATCGGCGGCAGATCGGCGGCCGTACCTCCGTGTCGCTGTTGAGGTTCCACAGGTCCAGGTGTCCCACGCCGTCCACGCAGGCGAACAGCGCCGGGTGGGCGGGCGACCACATCACGTCGTACACGTAGTCCGAGTTGTCCTCGAACGAGTACAGCGGCCGGTTACTCTGCAACATCGATTAAAAGATATTAAAATGTGTGCAAGATGTTCATCTATTTCGGACAGCACCACCCAATACACCCGTTGCATCATGGGAGAACGTGGCGGCGGCGGCGGCGGCGGTACCTTGGTGCTCCACAGCTTGACGGTCCAGTCGAAGGAGGAGGTGACGAAGAGGTGGGAGAAGTCCAGGGGCCCCGCTGCGGTGTGGCAGTGGATCCCCGTGATGGGCCCCTGGTGGCCCTCCAGCATCTCGCTGATGCCCGCCTTGCTGCTCGCCACGCGGGGGGGGAGAGAGGAGACACCGGTGACTCCTCTGAACGTCCACTCACTGCGCGTGTCCCGTTGCCTACGGTAACCCTGTGATGCCCGTCAGGCCTGGGGCCGTGAGCTGAGCAGTAGCTGAGCTGTAGCTGAGCTGTAGCTGAGCTGTAGCTGAGCTGTAGCTGAGCTGTAGCTGAGCTGTAGCACCCTCAGCCTGAGAGGGACCGAGTCGACGCTGCGGTGAAGTGAGCCACCGGCAACACAATCTATTACAGATCATTCACATATTGGAATGATGTCACTTAGCCATGTATCGCCGCATTAGGAGACGGGATAGGGGAGGAGAGGGGAGGAGAAGAGGAGAGGAGAGGAGAGGAGAGGAGAGGAGAGGAGAGGAGAGGAGGAGAGGAGAGGGGAGGAGAAGAGTAGAGGAGAGGAGAGGGGAGGGGAGGAGAGAAGAGGAGAGGAGAGGAGAGGGGAGGGGAGGAGAGGGGAGGAGAGGAGAGGAGAGGAGAGGAGAGGAGACGAGAGGAGGAGAGGAGAGGGGAGGAGAAGAGAAGAGGAGAGGAGAGGGGAGGGGAGGAGAGAAGAGGGGAGGAGAGGAGAGGAGAGGAGAGGAGAGAGGTGGGAGAGATGAGGGAGGTACCTGTCTGTTAATGTATTCACGTAATTGATCCTAACTGGTATGGCGAGAGAGCGGGCAGGACGTGGGGAGCCCGCCGCTCTGCAGCGCGTTTGGGAGCCGGGAGCGACGGCGCGCTCCCATAATTACGCAGAGAGGTAAATACTCAGCATGAGTGATGCTTATGCATTATTAACTGGGATGAGAGTGTCATAGCGCTGGAAATGAGGTGGAAAGCCATCATCCCGCTCCCAATTACAGACGAGATTCAGATGGGTGGGAATAAAACCCTGCTGACTAACCCCCCGTCAACGGCCTCCAGGAGTACTACTACTACTACTACAGGATGATAAGGGCTCTCCCTCCCTCCCTCTCTCTCCCTCTCTTTCCCCCCCCTCTCTCCTTCCCCCCCTCGCTCCCTCTCCTTGCTCTCTCCCTCCCTCTCTCTTTCCCCCCCTCTCTCTCTCCCTCTTCTCATTCTCTTCCTCCCTCCCTCTCTTTCTCCCTCCCTCTCTCTCTCTCTCTCCCTCCCCTTCTCTTCCTCTCTCTTCTCCCTCTCCTTGCTCTCTCCCTCCCTCTCTCTTTACACCCCTCTCTCTCTCTCCCTCTTCTCGCTCTCTTCCTCCCTCCCTCTCTTCCTACCCTTCTCTCTTTCTCCCCCTCTCTCCCTCTTTCCCTCTTCTCGTTCTCTCCCTCCCCCCCCTCCCTCCCTCTCATCTGGGAGACCTTACCCTGGTGCTAATTCAAGGAGAGCTTTGTGGCGCAGACAGCTCAGTCCTCGGTCTGTTTCGGGACCAACGACTGTAAACAAAGTCATCAAACACTCCTAGAGAGCACGGGGTGAGGGACGGACGGGAGGCGGGGCCGCACCGCGTGGGCCCTGGCGGCGGGCGGTGTGTTTACGCGTGTGTGTGCCTCCAAACACAACCCACAGGTCCAGAGGAAACACAGGAAGGCTCACCTCCACGCACACGGCGGATCAAGTGTGGAGTTTGCTTTACGCCAGGAAGTCGGTGGGCTGTGTTTATATAGCACGTACACACAGGCACGCAAACACACACACATTAACGCGCACACACACACACAGCCATTAATGCACACAGACACACACACACACAGGCATTAACACACACAAACAGGCATCAACACACACACACACACAGACACACTAAAGTTTCCTGGCTTGCGTCTGTGCGGGGGAGACTCCTGGGTGAGGGGTGACGAGATGGTGGGAGGGTGCGGTTAGCGTGAGGGTAGGGGGGGGGGGGGGGGGGGGGGGGGGGGGCGTCGGCTGAACCCACCTTCCATGACGGCACGCCATGTAGACGGAGCCGTCCTCGCTGCCCACCACGAAGTTGTTGACGTCGGCGAGGGGGAACGACATGGAGGTGACGGCCACGGCCTTGGACTGCTTGTACACCAACTCCATGCTGTCCTGGAGACCGGGGGGGAGAGACGCGTTGAGGACGGGACGACGGCCACAGCGCGCCAGGGCGCACGCCGCGACAAACGCCAAGGCCAGGCATCGAGTCACGACACGTCTGGGAACGCATCGTGCGATTGCCGGCGTCGTGTTGTGCGGTGTTGTTCCGATACCGATACAAGTGTCGGAGATTCCTCCAGTACTGGTGCTGATCGGGTATCGTGCGAACACGCCCAAGGCTATGTGCCGATCCAATACCATCACGTGAAAAGCGAATTCACTACACAGGCAGAGAACGTCACAAACAGGTGCGGTGCTGTGCTGCGTTCTTTAACGGGCGGAGGTGGAACGACGGAATGGAAAACACGTCATCTCCGAGCTACGTGCCTTCGAGCTATTAGCATGAAGTTCTCTTGTGCATGACAAACAGCCGTGAGGGCAGGGATTCAGCAGGAAGTGCAACATATGCGTTTCCTGTGCACACTTTTGCACATACTGCAATCAATATTCTACTTTTTTTTTATCATGAAATTGTCTCAGAGCTAAGAGGTTGGAAGTGGGCTTGGGAAGAGATTCCGACCGCTGAAAGCACATGTTGGGGGGGGGGGGGGGGGGGGGGGGGGGGGGGGGGGGGAGATGGGGGAGAAGGGGGAGAAGGGGGAGAGCAGGAGCTCATCGCGGGGTCACCTGGGGCTGTGAGAGCATGTCCAGGCTCCAGGAACACATCTTTCCGTCCGTGGAGATGCTGATCAGGTTGTGGGCGTTCTGGGTGCCCACCACGTTCACACAGTACACTGGGTGCTGTGGGGGGGAGGGAGGGGGAGGGGGGAGAGAGGGGGAGAGGGAGCGAGAGGGGGGGAGAGAGACCAAGGGGGAGGGGAAAAGTCATAAACATGTGTATGTGTGCATGTGTCACCGTACCATGTATGTGTGTCGTATGTGTGTGTGTCAGCATACCATGTGTGTGTGTCACCATACCGTGTGTGTGAGTGTGTGTGTGTGTGTGTGTGTGTGTGTGTGTGTGTGTGTGTGTGTGTGTGTGTGTGTGTGTGTGTGTGTGTGTGTGTGTGTGTGTGTGTGTGTGTGTGTGTGTGTGTGTGTGTGTGTGTGTGTGTGTGTGTGTGACCATACAGTGTGTACGTGTGTCACCGTACCGTGTGTGTGTGTTCTAGCGTGTGCGTGTCGCCGTACCGTGTGTGTGTGTTCTAGTGTGTGCGTGTCGCCGTACCGGGTGTGTGTGTTCTAGCGTGTGCGTGTCGCCGTACCGTGTGTGTGTGTTCTAGTGTGTGCATGTCGCCGTACCGTGTGTGTGTGTTCTAGTGTGTGCGTGTCACCGTACCGTGTGTGCGTGTTCATGTGTGTTTGTGTGCGTGTTGCCGTACCGTGTGCGCGGCCGCTGACAGGGGGGTGCGCTGCACGGGGGTCCTCTTGTTGCTCCGGTTGTCCCAGAGGACGATCTGCCCCGAGTAGGTCCCGCCCACCACCACGTTGGGGTGGAACTTGGCGTAGGCCGCAGACATCACCGCGGACTGGGAGACGGAAACACACCACGCCCGACACATGAAGAGCACGGGGAGGGCACATCGACCAGAGCGGGCCGCCCTGTGTGGGGTACAGCCGGCTGGAACCCCCCCCCCCCCCCCCGTTATAACACTGACGCGGAAGGAACACAGTCTGGTAACACCAGAGCTGGGCGGCGCTAGTTCATATGCTACGTGCGGCGCGTAGCATATCAATATGCACATATCAACACTCTCGCATTATGTTATACCGTTGTAGGACTCTGTTGTAGGAGTCTGTTCTACAGTTATAGGATTATGTTATAGGGCTATGTTAAAGGTTTATGTTATACAGCTATAGGACTCTGTTGTAGGACTATGTTAAAGGTTTATGTTATACAGCTATAGGACTCTGTTGTAGGACTATGTTAAAGGTTTATGTTATACAGCTATAGGACTCTGTTGTAGGACTATGTTAAAGGTTTATGTTATACAGCTATAGGACTCTGTTGTAGGAGTCTGTTAAAGGTTTATGTTATACAGCTATAGGACTCTGTTGTAGGAGTCTGTTCTACAGTTATAGGATTATGTTATAGGACTATGTTAAAGGGTTATGTTATACAGTTGTAGGACTCTGTCGTAGGACTAGGTTACAGTCACTCAGTGAGGTAATGCCTTCACACTTCTGTTTGGGGACTTTTTTGTTCCTTTTCATTCTGTTCCCCACGTCCACATCCGCTCTGCGAGGCGCCGACATGTGGTTCTACTCAACGTGTCCTGGTGTACCCCCCCCCCCCACCCCTCAGCCCCCCAGGGCAGACCAAGCCAGCCCCCCACATAACGAGGCCGCCCAGCCCCACCTCGCCCCCCCTCTGCTGGCTGAACACAGGCCCCTTGTCTGCAGCGTATGATACGGGGTCTGGTCCCGCTGAATCCATCCTACTGAAGCCCTGTTGAGATCTCAGCAAGCTAGTCCCTGCACCTCCCCCCCCCACACACACACACACACCACCCTCTGGGGGTCTTCCACCAGTGGCTGAAGCCCAAAAACACGATCGCATGGATCTGTGTTCCTATTGGTGGCACGACGCAAAACAGAGTTCCCGACACGCTCGTGTGCTGCGGGCTCAACAAACACTTGTTGGTGGGATGAGGTAAAGACACTCGACTCAAGTGGACTCCAGGCTGGTGGCCTCATGGAGAATGACTCCAGGCGGCGGGAGGGCAGGGGAGGTGACAAGCTTTATGGGGGGGGGTGTTGGAGACACTGCACGTGTGTCTCTGGAGGTCGCCCCCTAGTGGCAGGAGGGGGGCAACAGAGAGGAGAGGGGTGAACAGAGAGGAGACGGGGGAGAGGACAAAGAACAGAGAGGAGAGGAGAGAGAACAGGGAGAGGAGAACAGAGAGTAAAGGGGGGAGGAGAACAGGGAAGAGAACAGGGAGGAGAGCAGGGAGGAGAACAGGGAGGAGAACAGGGAGGAGAACAGGGAGGAGAACAGAGAGGAGAACAGAGAGGAGCGTGGAACCGACCTGGCAGTGGAACACGTACTCGGGCGTGTTCTTCTTGTACTTCATGTTCCACACCAGCGCCACACCGTCCGGCTCGTGGGGCGCCTCCTCGTTGTTGTTGTACGACGCCAGCAGCAGCTCTGGGTACTGGACACACACACACACACACACACAAACACACACACACACATTAATGTGATGAGGACCCACACACACACACACACACACACATTAATGTGATGAGGATCCACACACTCACACATTAATGTGATCAGGACACACACACACACTCCCCCCCCCTCCCAGTATGGGGCTCCTTGAGTAGGGCCTGGGCTGCCCTCTCTGCCACTCTGCAGAAGAAACACGTCACCCCACCACCCACCACCACCACCCCCCCCCCCCCCCAACCACCACCCACTCCTACTACTTCCTCCCGGAGATTTATGTTCCGTCAGACCCTACAGAGCGATCCGCTCCCAAAACATTTGTTTAAATCCCATCTGCGTTCACTCCGTGATAACTTCCCCAGGAGCCACACGGAGTACAGTTCGTTAGGAGGGCTTGCGGAGGCACCGGGGGGGGGGGGGGGGGGGGTAAGGGTTTCAGACGGCGGGGGTACCCCAGCCTCATGAAGGCAAAGCCCCCGGTGCGTGCATACGTGTGTGTGCGTCTGTATATGCGTGTGTGTGAATGCGTGTGTATATGCGTGTGTATATGCGTGTGTGTGTGTGTGTGTGTGTGTGTGTGTGTGTGTGCATGTGCGTGTGCGTGTGTGTGTGTGTGTGTGCATGTGCGTGTGCGTGTGTGTGCGTGTGTGTGTGTGTGTGTGTCTGTGTCAGGAGGGAGTGCAGAAGCAGCTCTAGAGTCAGGGCACCCTCTATAGAAAACACAACCGGCCAGATGTACACTAGCCCTAACCCCTGCTGTCACTCTTACAGTTCAGACCCCGGTACGGCCCGCGAGGGAAGGCCTGCGTGGGAAGGCCTGTGGGCGACCCGGTGGCTGCCGGGCCGGGTACCCGGTGTTCCATCACTGTCACAAGCGCTCGGGGACCGCCGTGGTAAATGAACACAGACGCAGGAGGAAACGGATCATTACGGCCCGGTGACTAAGTGACAAGTTATGCGTGACATACGTTAGCGTCCCCCGGAGACCAGGGGGCCGAGAGCCAATCACGTCACATCCCGGGCCGTGGAACCATAAAGAATAACTGCCCCCCCACCCCGACAGCCAATCGGAGAGCTGGGGCTGTGCCGCCCTGTTTATACGGCTGTTGGGGACGTAGCCTAGCGGGGCTAGGCTACGGAGAAAGGCTAACGTTTGTGTAGCGACATTTTGATTGTAATAATGGATATAAATATTATAATCTACAGACATGACTCGGCGGACAATGTAGAGAGGTGTGTGTGTGTGTGTGTGTGTGTGTGTGTGTGTGTGTGTGTGTGTGTGTGTGTGTGTGTGTGTGTGTGTGTGTGTGTGTGTGTGTGTGTGTGTGTGTGTGTGTGTGTGTGTGTGTGTGTGTGTGTGTGTGTGTGTTCACCTGAGCGGACCAGTCCAGACAGGTGACCACACGGTGTTTGGACCAGCGTTCGTCCATGAACTGCCTGTTCAAGGACAGCTTTGCTCCAGCCTGGATTTCCCTGAAAGGAGCAGAAAAACACAAAGAAATGAATAATACACCCTTATCAGAGACTTACTAAATCCCCCAAAAATCCTTCAACATGTAAATAAAACCCCAAAACACCTTTTCAGTTGATAATGTAGCCATTTGGGTCTCACAAAGTGTTTATCACCTAAACTGTTTAATTTGGTAATTAGGGGGAGATACAAAAGCTTTTACATCTTAAGTGGTACCAAAGCCATAATTTGGCATGCTTTGAGAGGCAGTGTCTCTCATTTTGCTTCACCCTCTAAAAAATGCTTTTTTCCCAGAACAGTAGTTCTCAATTGGCCCCACCCTATATCAGGAGCGAGTGTGACGTTGGTTCTGTAAACATGTGACCACACGCCTCACACTAAAAAAATATTAAAGGGTTAATTAAAGACAAATGTAGCTTTAAGAGGTTTTGATCCCAACGGGACTCGTGTACTGATTCAGATACACGTCGTTAAGGGGCAGATAGTACGGAGGGAACCGTCTTTTGACCAGGGCGGCCGCAGACGTCGGGGGTATCGAACCCGGTACCTTGAGCCCCGTGAGCCCGCCCCTCTGAACCCTGCCGGGCCCTTACCCCTCCTTCTCCTCCAGGGCGCGGCCGCTGTAGTCGAAGAACACGTCCACGTGCTCCGACAGCGCCCTCTCCACGATGCGAGTGCTGTGGTCGAAGAAGGTCATGAACTCCTCCGAGTGGAGGATCTGCTGCTTCTCCTCCTCCGTCAGCTCGTGGGTTAACACTAGGGTGGGGATGGGGGGGGGGGGGGGGTCAAGCAGTCAGTCACAGACAGACGACAGACCGGCAGATGAACAAGGTTTTTGAGGGAGCGAGCGCGAGCGGGCGTTGTACCTTCGTCTTCCTCCTGCTGGTCGTTCTTCTCCGTCTGGGTCTCAACTGCTGGTTCGACTGGAGCCACTTCTTCCTCTTCCTCTTCCTCAGCTAGAAAGTAAATAAAGGCTCCTGTTAATCGACCTATAAAGCGAGGAGACCGTGTGTGTGTGTGTGTGTTTGTGTAGATATGAAGGTCCTTTGCATATTTCTCGGACCGTTTGTCTGATCCACTTCCCACTTCCCTGGCCAAGTGGGAAGTGGGAAGTGAGAAGTGGAGTGGGAAGTGGGAAGTGGGAACTTGGAGTGGGAACTTGGAGTGGGAACTTGTTTGGATGAGGGTTTTTGGTTTGGCTGAGCGGTTCGCGTGAGAGCAGCGTCACGGCAGGCCAAGCCATCGCCCCGTTTCCCAACAGACCCGGTTTTGACCGGGCACGGCACTTATAACTTAAATCAAGAGCAGGAAACTCGCCTTCCAGACCAGCCTCCGCAAGGAAACACAAAAAGAAAAATTTCTGATCGAATCGGCGGTTCCATTTTAGGAGTAAATCCTAAATAACGGGTGGAGTAAAATCACACAGGAAAAGGAAAAAAAGGGTGCGATCGCTTTCTGCGACGGGTCGATTCAACGGTCGATACTCTAGTGTGTGGACCGGACTGTATAGATGTTTCACTTCTTTGAGTCATTCAGACGGTGCTGAAAGCCATTCTTCTCCGTCTCGTCGTCTTCTTCCCTCACCTGGCGATTACGGCTGTGGGCTCATTCTTCTATCTCTGCCTTAGCATTTGTTTGGATTTTTTCCAACACAATGTTGGCTTTCAGAAAGAATCCGCTCCTCTATAGCCGACTGGGTTTGTCATTGGGGGCGAAACAGCGGGTGGCTACTAGTTACAGAGACTCACACCCCCTCCCCCCCCCGCCCCGCCACCCTCCCTCTCTCTCTTTACTCTCTTAATGAGCGCCCTGCCTTTCAGCATTCAGACAGCGCAGGTTGTCAGTGTAGCCATCTCCTGCGTGTTCCAGTAACAAGTTGCCCCCCCGATCGAGGGACCAAGGCCAAGAGGGCAAACGGGGGGCAGAGGGGACGCTGAGGAGCACCTGCACCAACACCCCCCCCCCCCCGGCGGGCGGGCCAGCTCATCCCCGGGTCGGTCCGTCCAGCTGACTGCAAGGTGGCAGCGCTTTTCCCAGCAGATGGCTGTGTGTGTGTGTGTGTGTGTGTGTGTGTGTGTGTGTGTGTGTGTGTGTGTGTGTGTGTGTGTGTGTGTGTGTGTGTGTGTGTGTGTGTGTGTGTGTGTGTGTGTGTGTGTGTGTGTCTGAATGCATGCACGCATGCGTGTACGTCTATGTGTGCTTGCATGTGTGTGTGTGTGTGTGTTTTTGTATGTGTTTACATGTGTGAGTGCGTGTACATGTATATAGATGTGTGTTTGCATGCGTGTGTGTGCGAGCGCATGTGTGTATACATGTCTAAGTACGTGTACGTGTACACATGTGTACGTGTATACATGTGCGTGCATCTGTGTATGCGAGAACGCGCGTGTGTGAGAATGCGTGTGTGCCCCGCGTGCACGCCTCTGTGTGTAAACGCCTGTGTGTGTGTGTGTGTGTGTGTGTGTGTGTGTGTGTGTGTGATTGTCTTAGCGCCCCTAGGAGGTGTTACCAGGATGGAACTGAGGCTTTCTGCCTGGCCGCCCCCAAGACAAGCTTCCCCGCGAACAACAAGGCAGGCCCCTGCAATTACCGTCAGCACGGGGGGTCCGACCGGCCGCTATTCAGCCTCAGAGAATCCACCAGAAAATACAGCTTGTGCGCCGGCCAGCTGGCTAACTGCAGCCGCGCGGCTGAAAGCTCGGAATAATACGCTTTACAGAGCGGGGGGGGGGGGGGCGGGGCTATAAATAGCCTTATAGGACATTTCGACGTATAGCGTCGGACGGAGAGGCGAAAAACCAGAATCGAATAAACGGGGAAATACGGTTTTGTCGGCGGCTGGGGAGAGTGTTATGGTTAATTTATGGGGACGGGGACGACGCGCGCATTCAAGCTCTCTCTTTCACCCAGATCATCTAAATGATAATGTCATCCGTCACTTTATCCATAAAGCGATTTTTTTTTTTTTTCGTTGCTCTCTACTTGCTCCACCCTCTCTGATGGAGTTTTTCGGGGGAGAGGGGGGGGGGGGGGGGGGGTTGGTAACCGCGCGGCGGCTCACTCTGATGAGTTTACAGAATCGCGTTGATGACACGAGCCGTCGGGGACGTACAGCTCTACGCGGCCGCGCCGAACGGGGGAAGGTTAAAATCCTTTCCTTTCAAGGGCCTCAATCAGGCTTAAAGGAAAACAGTAATCACTGTCTTTCAGCGGGTCCCGTACGCTCTCGTCAGCCGCGCCCCAGCCAGGCCGCCAGAGCAATCAACCTGCCACGCATTAGCCGCGGATAGACAATCTGAAAATAAAGGGTATAATGCACCTGCCAGGCGAAATGTCCATTTGGAGAAAAAAGCTAGTGATCCAGGTGACCCTGCTGGGCTGTGGGGTTACCAGCACATGGGGGGGGCCCGTGGAGGGAGGAGGAAGAGGATGGTGGAGGTGGGGGAGGTTTTGCTGTGGGGAGGAAATTTAACAGAATTCACCCGGATCACTGATGTCCTATACGCTGACACTGCCTCTCAAAGCATGCCCAATTATGGCTTTGGTACCACTTAAGATGTAAAAGCTTTTTTGGGGGTGGGGGGGGGGGGGGACCAGGGGTGCAGGCGGTGTAAACGCTGGTCTTTGTTAATGGACAATATATTAAACGCAAACACGGGCGTGCGTCCGGTTGATGTTTAAGCTCAGCGACCAGCTGACCTTTGGTCCCCGTTGCAGGTGGAGCGGACAGAACAACACAGCACTGAGACCAGGCCGCTGGCCAAATGCTAAACGCCGCGCTGAGCCGGCAGCCACCCACTGCCGCCGCCGTGTGCAAACAGCCAGCTTAACCGCCTCACTGAACACCTTCTTCCTCCTCCTCATGAACCCCCCCCCCCCAGACCACCAACACAAAGACACGCAATCCCAGGACACAACATGGCCCGTGTCGCACAATAGTGTAGCTGTAGCATAACACAAAATGTGTAGCGGTAGCCAAACGAGTAGCGGGTTACCATAATATGCACAAATACAATGACACGCGGGTTTTTAATATAAAAGAATATCGTCGCTCAGAATCTGAAAACGATGATTGAACAAAGCAAGGGATTATAAAAATACAGAGCTGGGCAAAAAGAGAGATAGGGGAGACATTTTTGTCCAAATTGATATGTTGAGCTACACGAAAGCACTGAAACAATGGATATTTAACAACTCTGATCATCCAGTGCGAAAAAAAAAAAAGGTGTCCGAAAAAAAGAAGGCTCAGAGAGTGGTGCTTCAAACGAGGAGGCCATTAGGCCCCGTTTGTGATTGAAAGTTTTGACCTGCCTCTGAATCCTAAGTGATTAAAACAATCAAATTTAATTAAATTTTAAATTTACTCAAACGCTCCGGCGTACACTCGTCGTTTCTGACAAGGCCTTTTTAAAAAGCGCCGGGCGCCACACTCGATGCACTCGATGCACGCAGCCCGCTCTCCAAGCCCTCGCGCCGATATCTTTCCTCATAATTACAGCCTCTTGTTTAAGAGGGATCACCGATGCCTCGGCGCGACCGACGGGAGAACGCGCGCCGCATACTTCAGAGCCGGGTTCCAAACGCGGAATCGCTTTTTCTTTTCTTTTTTACGCCTGAACCCAAAACAAAGGGAATACAGCAACGGGGAATCAATACTGAGAAAATAATCACAGGCCTGTAGTCAGCCAGGGGAATCTATTCTGTTTTTTCTCTGGGGTATGTTGTAGTCAGTGTAAAAATAAATAATTAAAGTGCGGATTGCAGGCGGATTGCACTGTACGTCACTGCACAAACAATACTACAATGACATAAAATAACCCACTTCGGCGTCACCCTTCCCCCGAGCCCGGTGGTACGGTCCGGCCCCGACTCTGGCAATGTCATCGCGCCGGTGGCCACGCCCCTCTCGTGCGCGGCCGTGGCGGCGGCGGCGGCTGCCGCCCGCTGACCTTCAAGAGCGCGACGGCGACGGCGGCACCTCCTCTTGACCACGCCGCGAACCGCTCAATCAGAGCCCAGGCACCCGCGGCTCCCCGCACATCAAACACGCGCCCGGGGGGGGGGGGTGTAAAGTACAGCGAAGGAGAGCCAGCGGGGGGGGTCGTTGGCGTTGGGTGGCGTTTGGAGGGTGGAGCACGGCGTCTCATCGAGTGGCGGGAGTGATGGCGTGAAGGGGAACAATGTGACTGAGTGTGTTTTGTTATGTGGCTGCTCGCTGAAGGGAGAAGACACGCCAGTCGAGGGAGTTGATGAAATGATTACAGAGCGGCGCAGAGAGAGGGGCGAGGGAGAGAAGGACCCGGGCAGTGCACAGGGCGGCACAATCCATCCTTGTTTAACACCGGGCGCTGGGGGGGGGGGGGGGGGGGGGGGGGGGGCGGCAGGGTGACATGGCCCCGGTGGTTCCTCCCATGTGACTCCAGGTTGGCTGAGAGAAGGTGCAGACTGGGCCTGCAGCCGTCTGAGGCTCAGCTCCCCCGGTTTGGAGGAGGACGTCCAGACTTCCTCCAGGTCCACGGTGCTACACGCCCCCCCCCCCCCCCCCCCCCCCCGCTGGTCCCTACAGGACACTTCAACGGACCGACCCGTTTGGTTTCAGTGGGATGGCGTGTGATGATAAAGAGGTGACTTTTGGCTAATAAATAAAGAGGAGCAAAACGTGAAGGACTACAAAGCCAGAAAGGTAAACACTGCTCTTTCCCCAGAGGGCTTGGGTCCAGAGCAAAAACGTTCTCTACAAGCAGCGTGATGACCTGCCCCTTTGATCAAGACCAGTCGAGACCTCCGTGTCGAATCACGTACACTGATATCCCCTCCGTCGTTTCCTCATGGTGACGACGGTACTCAAAACCACTAGAGGGTAACCGCTCGAGTAACAGCAACAGGCCTTGAGCACATGTCAACGGAAAGACCTTAACCTTCCCTCCGGCACTGCCGAGGATAACAACAACAACAACCACCGCCACCACCACCACCACCACTGCTGCTGCTGCGTGTTTTACTGCACATGTGTTCCCCACGCCGTAGGAAGATGCAATCCTAAACTCTCCCTCGGACAAGCAGGCCGACCACATGAAAGGTGCACCGCAGCAGATGACATCCATATTGACGTGCTTTCTTGTGGGGTGTGGGGGTGGGGGTGGGGGGGGGGGGGGTGGGGGGGTGGGAGACGAACGCACGGCGCTCTCCCCCCCACCTCCCCCTACCCTCCCCCTCCTCGGATCTCCTCTCCCCTTCCTGTCGCGGCCTCCTCCACTCCTTAACCTCCCTCCACATTAATTGCAGGACAGGCTTCATCCTGAGTGGGTGGTGGGGGGGGCAGTGGGTGATGGGGGGGGGGGGGGGGGGGAACCCGGGTGGAGACCTGTCTGTCAGTGATTTTAATCTCTTCTTTTGACCGAGTTTCCCGAGCCCCCCCCCCCCCCCCCCCCCCCTGCAATTTGGCCCCTTGCTTTCATCTCTGCGTTTGGCCGAGGGGCCGGATCCCTCGCCCACTTCCAGGGGCTGAGCTCGTGTGTGATCATTCAAGACGGCCCGCGTGTTTACAATGCCGACGAGGGCGGCCGCGGGAGCGGGAGCGGGAGCGCGCGCACACGCGCAATTACGCCACGCGGCATATTGCTTTCACCGGGTATTGTCAAACAATGATTACCCTTTGAAACGGTGGTCGTCTCCCGACCAATCAATGCAATTAGCATGGCATAATCACAGCAAAGTAATTACAGCAAAATCACTTACAAAAAAGGCCTTCGAAATTAAGGGCCTGCGTTGTACAATACAAACTATTATCTTGAAACGGCAACTCAATGATCAGTGCAGGAGAACCAATCTTAATTAAAGCCTAATAAAATGGGCTGATGTGGCATGCTATGGGCTAGTGCAAACCTGTTTAAATAATTACATTTAAAGGATCAAACAGCTCTTGCAGGAGCGAAACCATCATGCCTGCAGAGAGGGTAGCTTCATAGCGGTCAGGTTAAATACTGATTCATTCTTTTGGATACATAAGAATAAATACATTGACATGATGAACACAAATCTCTAGACACAGCTGCTACGTAAACATTGGCCAACACAAACAAACACTGTTGACCCCCCCCCCCCCCCCCTGATCAAGACCGCACACACACACACGCACACGCACACACACACACGCACACAAGCATCACCTGGTTTCTGCTGGGTCACCACGGGGGTCTGCGTCTCCTTGGTGTAGGACACGACCTCCCGTGGGGGGAAGTCCACGTGGGTGATCTTGGTCATGCCCATCTTTTGGGGCGCCCGCCTAGAAGCACAACACAGCTCAACCACGGCTCGGCCACATCATCACAGGGTCGCCCCGGAGCACATTGTCAAAGAGGACACCGGGTACAGAGGCAGAGCGGGAGTAGCACCTGTCGCTGGAAGCAGCGCCGGAAGAGAGTTCAAGAGGCTAACGGCCTAGCAACGTTAATACACACTGTAGAACCCCCATTAACCCCTAAGCCCCCCAAACTGAAGATGTTAGCCTTGTGAGACCGTCCAAATCTCAGAGTCAAGTTCATGTTCCGGTTCTTCCGGTAGATCAGTGTGACCTCGGGCTGGCTGAAAGCCTCTCTTCCTAGAAATCCATGAAGGATTCGTCCAATCAGGGGTTTCGGTTTGGGCCGAACAAGGAATGACGCAGGCGCCATTGTGAAAGAAACAATGGCGGCACCCGAGGAAATTGTAGCAATCAGAACAGTTTTATGTGAAATAGACTGGATCACAATGTTAAAAGCTTGATATACGTTCTTGCTTGCTTTTGCTTGACCTCCGACCCGATTCGGCGAGGGCAAGAGAGTCACTGATTGTTTTTTTTAAACAGCATAAGGCCGCGATCATATTTGGAAATCATTGCAGCCCGGTCAAGACTGACGGATATTCATGTGAAAAACAAACTTCAACATCTGCATGGTCTCATGAGGCCAAAAGGATCTACAAATATATTAATTCTAATATGCGAGAATGAATTAGTTCATTAATCAAACACATTCATGCACAGTTTAATCACAGGTTTATGGTCGTTATTACTGTTTTTACTTTATTGAAATGAGTGCGAGAAACACGTCAACATGCTAAGAATTGAGAGAAAGGAGAATGACCAGGAGAGGAGAGAAGAGAGTGTCCAGTACCCCAGCTCAGAGTGCAGTTGAAGGGTGGACGGATCTGAGTCCCAGTGCAGAGTCCTGGGGGTTAGTGGCGCGGTGCAGCAAGGTGGCATTAGTGAGAGAGACACACACACACACAGAGACAGGGTGAGAGAGAGACACACACACACACACACACACACACACACACAGAGACAGGGTGAGAGAGAGACACACACACACAGAGAGACAGGGTGAGAGAGAGAGACAGACACACACACACACACACACACACACACAGAGACAGGGTGAGAGAGCGAGAGAGACACACACACACAGAGAGAGAGACAGGGTGAGAGAGAGGGTGAGAGAGCGAGAGAGACACACAGAGAGACAGCGACAGAGAGACCGGGTGAGAGAGATACACACAGAGACAGAGTTGAGAGACAGGGTGAGAGAGAGACATACAGACAAAGAGACAGAGAGAGACAAACAAAGAGAGGGACAGAGGAGGAGGGATGGGTCCAAACCAGGAGAGCAAATCAGTTAGAATCCACACACAAGGCATGCTGGCCAGACATCATTAAGCACACATTTTCAGCATAGATCACATTACATGTTCCGTGGTTTGCAAATACGTGAAGAGGGGTGGGTTGGGGGGGAGGACAGAGACTGAGAGAGAGAGAGAGAGAGAGAGAGATTGGGAGACCTTTGCGGGAAATGGCCACGCTGGTGAGCCAACACATAGGCAAGGGGGGGGGGGAGAGAGAGAGAGAGTGGTGGGACACTGGGAGAGAGAGAGAGAGAGAGAGAGAGAGAGAGAGAGAGAGAGAGAGAGAGAGAGAGAGAGAGAGAGAGAGAGAGAGAGAGAGAGAGAGAGAGAGAGAGAGAGAGAGAGAGAGAGAGAGAGAGAGAGAGAGAGAGAGAGAGAGAGAGAGAGACTAGTGGGACACCGGGGGGAGAGCGTTAAGTTTCAGCCCAGAGAAGGGTCTCTAATTAGGGGTTAAAAAGTCCTGGAGGCATATCTGGGCCCTCCAACTGTTTTATTGTTACTTCCACATTGTGCTCCAGTCAGGGCCGTGTAAACTAAATAAACATGTCATCATAAACCAGGGATTATTCACTGAGGAAGCATGAAACATGTTGATATGATTAGCCTCTTTGTTATATAGTCAGGCCCAGAACATGTGTGGCCATTTTAATGCCTCCAGAAGGATTACGTACAAATCGGAGATGCCGCAAATGCGAGTTGTTCTACTGTTAGCCATTTTTGATCATGTGGGTCCGAGGTTATTATCGCACCGCACAACTTAATGTATGTGACAGTCAGGCTTTGCCATCATTTCTACGTCTCACGTAGCACAGCAATGTCCTCGGTGAACAAAAGGCTTGGAACAAGGGGGGGGGGGGGGGGGGGGAGAGGAAAGTATTTTTGCCATTATGCTTTTAGCGGTGTGTGCGTGAGCGTGTGAGCGTGTTCGTGTGTACCTGGGTCCCACGGCTCCGTCCGAGTCTTGGCTTCCAGCCTCACTTGGCGTGCCAACTGATTTGGCAGTTGGAGACATATGAGCAGGAGCTGCATGCAAAGCGAGAGAGAGAGAGAGAACGAGGAGGAGAGAGAGAGAGAGAGAGAGAGAAACAGACAGAGAGAGAGAGAGAGTCTCTTACTACAGATAGAGGGCTACAGCCACAACAGAAAACCGTCACTTTTTTAGGAATGAAACCACTGCTGTTGTTTTATTTAACCTTTTTTTGGAAAGGAGGAGGACAATAATGCTAAAAATCTAAATATTAAAAATAATCACTACCACACATATCCTACAAAATATGTATTTTTTTTACATCTTATGAAATCATAAATTACTCGGGAGATCATATAAATATAAAAAATATGATAGAAAGATTTGTAACATGACTATAGCTGAACGTTTTGATATCCTATAATTGAACATCCATCCATTCACAAAGACACTCGAAGCCTTTCGTATGTGGATCTCTACTGCCACCTGCTGGGAGCAATCGGTTGTGCCTTTTAAAGCAGCAACGCGTAGTTCTTTTTTATCTTATTTTATCTTCAATAGTTATATAATGTGATACAAATACGTGGCAATAAATGTTCCGTAAAACGCCATTGCAACCGTTCCAGGTGCTTAAATGCATTAAATATAAATAGCTGTCATTATATTTCCAATAAAATACAGATACATGTAGTAACAGATATTTTTTCCCAAGACATATCATTAAGAGATATGAAATGTCAAACATCTGTAGCTTATATTTACATTCACCTCAATCTTTCACTTCATTGCAGAAAATGGTGCAATCTTTTAATTTTATTGATATTCCACATGTGTGATTTATTGCAGTGAGTGACAGTCCGAGCCTCAACAGGGAACCTACCAGCGGTCACGTCTGAGGTGATGCCCATGCTTTGCAGGATGGCGTCCGCCTCCCGCCTCTTCTTGTCCAGCTCGGTGTCATCGGTCTGCGGAGCGGCATCCTTCTTCAGGTCCGCCTGGAACAGGAAGTGAGAGTCTCTTTGAGCTCAAGTCACCAGCTGCGACTGTCCTGTTCCAACTACAGTACCCACAATTCCTATGCAAACGGCTTGGCTGTGGGTGTTCCTACTTGGAGTAGAGAAGCACCCACCCTCTGACGCCATGGTAACATAAGAGAGCTGAATGGAAACCGCTGGCTGGTAAATCTTACTGCCTTTGCATTATTATATATTTTCATCAAATCCAAAGTGTACAATTACAAATTTCATGTGGGATGGGAGTAGTACACCGCTGACTCCAACACCGATAGCAGTTTGTAGTTATTGTAACACTACATAAAGTACAGCTTCAGTATGGACAATAGAAAGGTCATCAATTTGTCTTCGATCAAAGCGGTTATCAGTACAAGAATCAGTAGGCCTCCGTTCACAATTGAACGACAGGCCAATCTTTACATTAAATGTCTTATGGATGTATTATCGTTAATACTAGTAGTATAAGTAACAGTAGTATAATGCAACAGACGTTTACGCGTTTCCCAAACATCGCTCCTCTACCTCTTTCTTGCGCTCCTCCTCCTTGATTCTCTTCTCCTCCCGGATCTGAGCCAACTTTCGTTTCTTCCTTTCCAGCTCCGCTTTCAGCTCACTTTTGTCTGACATGATGGCAGAACTGAACATGAACACAAATAAAAAAAAGGTGATTGATAAGCATAATGTTAACGAAATGTTTGCATGTAAAACAATATTTACATACATGTTAACGAGGTTAAAACACACTCTTGCGTCCAAACATTTGTTCAAATCGGAGTGCTGAACAACGCGCGCGCGCGCGCACGCACGCACACGCACACACACACACACACACACACACACACACACACACACACACACACACGCTGATGTTGCACAGATTCTATGACTGGCATTAGTAGCCGACGTTGAGGCTCTGCATCTATAGGTGTCTAACGAACGAGACACTCTCAGTCATATCTGCTTACGTGGCTTGTACCGGACGTGTTTATGCAGTGTGTGTGTGTGTGTGTGTGTGTGTGTGTGTGTGTGTGTGTGTGTGTGTGTGTGTGTGTGTGTGTGTGTGTGTGAGAAATCTGACGTGTAGTTCATGCTGGCTAAATGTATTAAACGTGTCATGATGCATTAGTCACAGCGTCCACAAGGCAGCCAAATAAAATACAACTACATACTGCACTTAGCAAAATGATTACCAAGACATATCATTAGGAGATGTGTAATGCCTTACACCTGTAGCTTATATTTACACTCGATGACATCATAGGGGACAAAAAACGTGTCATGATGCACAATCACAGCGCCATGGCTGACAGCAAAGCGTCCACAAGGCGGCTCTGCTGGAGCCCCACCCAGCCGTCGGTGGTGGATCACTCGCAAACATACATGCAAACATACGATCTGTAACACCATCAGCTTTATTAAAGAAGACGTGACACGTAACGTTATTGAGGATGTCTGCTGTTCCCTAGTGACAATCCAACCCCATTGTGTTTAACAGAGATGGTGTTCCGGGCAGCGACCTGACAAGGCCGCTGCTGCTGCTCACACGTTACTGTACATGTTATGCCCTGAGAGCTAGACTCATCCCAATCAAACAACCTGAACCATAATGCAATATTAATGCGCTAGGCAGAATGTTTTAATTAACAATAGAGCAGAGTGCTGCATAGCAGGGAGACCCGAAGCTATTAACGACCGTGTTGTTATGCTAAGCTAAGCGTGAATTTTGCTTATTTGAACGATGACGCCCTTAAGTGACATTAACCGGACAGTAACATCGCTAGTGTGAAGACAATTTATGTGAAAATATTGAATATGATGAACGAACCTTTGGAAATTGGATTAGGTTTGTGAATTGACACAACGGCGTCCCTTTTCCTGAAACAGCCAAGTGGCCAATTGCGTCGCTACGGAGGCTCAGCGGAGACAATTCAACTTCCCAGATAATACATTCTGGGTTTATGCTTGCTGCTACAGTATCTATCTAATCTAAATGACTTAAGCCACATGATACTTATATTATATACATATATTTGAAATGGAATCTAACAATAAAGGTGGTGTGTTCATAAATCCAGGGTTGCCTATAAATAATTTGCTTATTTTAATGTGTGAGAAATTGCTATACTCCTTCCATGGCAAATACTGAGCGATTCAATAGAAAACTAATACTTTATTGTTTACATTACATGTTAATTGTAAAAAAAATATTATAAAAAAACTCTGGGAAAATAGTGGAAACAACTTTTCAGTTAGAATATTCAAATAGCATGAGTCATGAAAATGGCATAAGCTATATTACAATATATATTTGTTAGTTGTTTCTAAATAAGAATAAATAATTCTAGGTTCTACTAAGAAGTAGGGTTCCTACATAGAGTGGAACAAAGGCCCATTGTAAGAAACCTGCCACTGCAAGGAATGAGTCATGTATCAAGACAATCAGAATCTTAATCAGTAGTAACGCCTTGGGAATCACAGTGAATGCTTGGGTCACTTCGAAACCTATTCCCATTCATCCAAATCACTTGTGAAACACAGTGAATGAATTGACTTCACAGCCACTTCTAAATCATACAAATCACTTGTGAATCACAGTGAATGAATTGACTTCAAAGCCACTTCTAAATCATACATATCACTTGTGAATCACAGTGAATGAACTGACTTCTAAGCCACTCCTCAATCATCCATATCACTGGTGATTCACAGTAAATGAACTGACTTCAAAGCTACTTCTCAAGCATTCCATATCACTGGTGATTCTCAGTGAATTAACTGACTTCAAAGCTACTTCTCAAGCATTCCATATCAATTGTGAATCACAGTGAATGAATTGGTTCCAAGCCACTTCTCAATCCTCCAAATCACTTGTGAATCACTGAATTAATTGGTTCCAAGCCACTTCTCAATCATACATCAGTTGTGAATCACAGTGAATGAACCGACTTCCGAGCCGCTTCTCAATCATCCATATCACTTTGCTTGGTACTCCTCCTCCGCAGGTCTTCGGCCCCCTCGCCTGCGAGCCCGTCCGCGGGCCGGAGCGGCGCGGGGCCCCCCGCCGGGCCCTGGGCGGGGTCCTCGGAGGAGGAGGACAGCAGGGAGAGCAGGGCCTGCTCGCTGGGCCGCTTCCAGTGGGGTCGCGTGGCGATCCACAGGATGAGCGCCCCGAACGCCACGAGCAGGAGTCCCAGGACGTTCACGAACGTGCCCTCGGGGGGGGAGTCCTTATACTTTGGGTTGTTCCTTTAAAGGAAAATGAAAAGTCATTGTTATTCTTTTTTTTTTTTTTTTACTAGGGTGTTATTTCCCTTTTTTGTTGTGCTTTAAGATAGAGTGAGATTGACAGGAAGCTATGGGAGATCAGAGGGGAGGACAATGCAGCAAAGGACCCCGGGCAGGAATCGAACCCGTGTCGATGCGATCAGGACCGTTTCCTTAATGGTACACGCTCTACCCAGGATGAGCCACTGGGGCTCTTCTTTAGATCCCCAAGTCATTGTTATTCTAAACATTGCGTTCATGTTTGTGTATAAAACGGACGTTTGGATGGAGAGCCTCCATTTTGTTTTTGTTGCGTTCCTTACAGGGCGAAGATGAGTTTCTCCGTGAGGCCCATGAGGGCTGTGGCGATGACGGCCGTGAAGATGAACAGCCCGCTGTAGACGTGAAGGGGCATGAACGCCGCTCTCCATTGCACAGGTGCAACAGGGATGAGGTATAGACCTATTCCAAGAACGAGCTGGTGTAAAAAAAGAAAGCAGTGCATTTTAGCATGCATTTCTTACACAAGCCACACAAATTTGGGATAGACTTAACGCCACAGCTGACATTTGCGCACTCACCACTAGAGGCAAAGCCCATCTCTAACCTAATCCCTAAACTTAACCATCTCTAATCTAATAACTAAACTTCACCATCTCTAACCTGATACCTTAACATCTCAAATGCAATATCTCAACTTATCCACCTCTAACCCTAATACTCAGACTTATCCATCTCTAACCTAAGGCAGAAACAACTCTAACTTAATACCTAAAGTTATGCATCAACCTGATATCTAAACTTAACCATATCCTACACTTGGCAATTTCAGCTGTGTTAGTGTTTCCCCACACAGACAGAATTGTATCAGCATAACGGAACACGTAAACACGCCACTAGGCTTTACAATACTTTAGTTATTTAACTCTAATTTACTCGAGTCTAATTTAACTAACGATAACCCTCAGTTCCACTAGCTTATTTTAACATGTCAAATGGTGGGTACCTGCAAGGAGTACAGTAGTAGAGCAGAGAGTCCCAACCAGCTGTGCAGACTGTACATGTTTGGAATCTTGGCAGCATTATGAAAGTCAAATACTGCTACAAACGCGATAACGGCCAGTATGAAAGCCAGCAGATGAAGGCCTGCATGAGCAAACTTCATGATCAGTTTGCTGCATTTCCAAGTCCATGGCAGTCGGTACACAATAATAGCTGAAAGGAAAAAACATCCAACATTAGCACACACATAACAAATGAATGTTATAGCATTAACAGCAAAAAGTGTGTGTGTGTGTGTGTGTGTGTGTGTGTGTGTGTGTGTGTGTGTGTGTGTGTGTGTGTGTGTGTGTGTGTGTGTGTGTGTGTGTGTGTGTGTGTGTGTTACAAATGGTTTACATTTACATTAAGGGCATTTAGCAGACGCTTTTATCCAAACCAAATTACAATAAGTACATTTGTCAGAAGAAAGAGAAGCAACAATTTATCGCTGTCGGAGGTTTATCACTTTCGAATGTTTTCATTTGAAAATCGTAACCCAGATATAAAACGTCAACTGAAACTTCACATAAGTCATTGTATGAGTTATTTAGCATACACAAGCTAAAACTAAGAAAAAGCGTTGACATTGCTCATTCGTGAACTTTAGCCTACGGGAAACTCGCGTACCTATTCCCTGCAGGAACACGAATCCCACGACGATCAGAACCGGGTGCCAGTTGAACTCAGACGCTCCTCCATCCCACGCCAACCCTTCTCTGTAGTGGAGTACCCAGGTCAACACAAATATGATAGAGATCAAACCGAAAGAAACGGCGGCTAAGAAAGCGAATACGAATTGTTTGTAATCTTCAATCGCCATCAGTGAACGTTGACGCAGTGAGGGGGAAATGACTTGAAGAAAGCTCTCCGGAGAGGGGAGAAGTATGTCAAGAGGTTACTCAAGAGGCAGGACTTTGGTCACATGACCTAAGCAGCACTAAACAAGTTACCAATGCCACGTTTAGTAAAAAAGAATAAACCTGCATGGTCAAATAAATAAAGATCTAAAAATAAATAAAGTTCGTTGTTTTTTTTATAATAAAATAGAACCAAACTCCCTCTATTTGCTTTTCTTTAAAGAGTTGGCCGTTTTTTAAAGGAGGAATTTCCTCAACGGGAGGATGCCAAGAAGCCATTGGTGTTCCGTTACAATAATGACACCAGCCACAATAAGGGAGAGGGGATAAAGAAAACCATTCTTTATTCATTCTTCAATGGTATAAAAAAAATACAGTACAAAAATATTTCCAGCATGGGTAAACTCTCTGAAGGTAACAGCATTATTTTGCTACGGTTTGGAGTTTGTAGACATGGCAGTGAAAGCCGTTGTTCCTTTCTTCAATATGGACAATCGTCTCCTTGTCAAAACACATCTCATTCCGGTATGTCTGTAATAATAAAAAGAAAAAGAAAAAAGGGTGAAGGGTTTAACAAGTACAATCCCAAGTCACAAGATCCTCTGCTGTCCACAGGGAAATCTGGCCTCTCACCACATCCCAGGCCTGTTCCAGGGGAATGGTTTTCAGCAGTGCTCCACTGCTGTTGTCGTGCAGCTTCACGCATGCCCTTCCTTCGCCCTCTTCTCCGTCGGTGACCACCAGAGCCAGCAGATCCACCTCGTCTTCATACTCCACCGTGCGGAAGGTCTACGCAAACCAACAGTTTTTTACTTCTCATCCGTTCCAGAGACTTCAGCCCACAGAAAAATGTGTAAGCGCGTTTCCCTCTCAATGCAGGACATTGTAATTGTATCTTTGTCTGGTGAAGGGACCTTTTCTAACATGCACAGGCGACTGGATATCGCTAGTGATTCTCTTGGTACCTCCTGATCTGGGTCATCGTCGAGCTGCTGACTGATCCGCTTGACCGTTCGACCTGAGGAGGTGACGGTGACCCGGGGAGCCACCTGGTCCAGGGAGAAGAAGAGGCTGTTAACCATTTGAGGGGGAGGACGTCTGAGTGCGTACTCTTTAGGAACGTCCATGACGCCTCATTCAGTCATTCAGCAGAAAGCTAGAGCCAATTCAGGCACAGGTGTTCTGCATCCGGCTGGGGGACGCTGACAGCTAGTCTGCGGACATTGGGGATCGAACCCAGAACGTTCCGGGTGGGAGCCCAGAACCGGAGCCATGACATTCTCGTCCAGCACCTCATGAGATGCGTTGCAACTGTTTATCACGTTGTAAAAACAGATAGGACACAACTTTATGCAAAGGACTTCCCGTATAGATGTGAAAAAGTCCAAGTCAGAAAATGTACACATTGGTGTAACTATCGAATGCATTTGAAACAATCAAGATGTTAAAAAATACATTGTACTGTTGGTGTGCACTCTTCCACGTGGAAGAGACTGTGAACGTGCGTTACACTCACATTGCTGCGACAGGTCGTGATGGAGAAATCCTCCACCACCTCTGACGGTGAGTCACTCTTCAGGCCACTCACACACCTCAGCATTCTTGAGGAAGGTCCAAAATATGTTAAACACAAACTTAAATAAAGGCCTTCTAAACAACGTGTTTGGGCAGTACTGAATCATGTATCGTAATGATGCATCGCCCTCCCAAGACCCGCATGCCTGCTCACTTTACGGTGTTGGGTCCAACGTGAATGATCCGCCCGGACTCATCAGGGTGTAGATATATTAAATCAGTCTCCAGAGAGCAGCAGTCCATGTCTTGAATACCGTTCTTTGCCTATCGTTTTACAAGAATAAACACATTCATGAACAAACTAAAGCACTATAAATGGCACGATGGATAAACATTGATGTGGTTTGACAGATGGGTGGCGTGATAATGAAACAGTAAATTCCCCCCCAAAAAAGATAAGCAGTTATGTGTCAAGAAAAACCATGAGGGCAAAAACAAACACATTGCAAAAAGGCCCAATATTCTCCTGAGGACATGAAGTAAAGCTTATGTCAAGTGACTAGAGAAGCTTAGCAGCCGTACTCATGGCAACAGCTGAGAACAATAGCTGTCAAAAACATCAGTGGCTCTCAGTCAGACATTGGCAGTGCATAAAAGTAACAACTACAGGGACTGTACCCATAGTAAATAAGTATACATTATGAAAATACTCAATTATATGCACAAGACCCACAATCGGTTATTAGTACCAGAATGCCTTCTGCCAGGGAGCAGATGTGATAGGTTCCCCTGTGCTTCTTGTGGGGCGGTGTGTATATGTAGTGCCAGGGATGGCCTCCAATCTGCACGTTATGGTCAGAGCACGACACTTCGAACAGCACTGGTGGACAATCTAACGAGACATATAATAATGACATATACGTACATATATTAATTTATTCCTCGAAACAACACAAGGTTAAGGTGTGTTGTTTCGAGGAATTTATGATAACATACATTTACGTTTAGGGCATTTAGCAGACACTTTCAACCAAAGCGACTTACAATAAGTGCATTTGTCAGAATAAAGTTTAACTATTTATCGCTGTCGGTACAGTAAAGATGTTCATAGAAACAAGTGCCAAGCACTAACAATCTCTAGGTTAACCCCTTCCCTGTACACAACAATGATAGCTAGGATAAGACGCTACACAATGCTAAGCACTATTTTTAAGAAAAGGACACAAGACATACAATAAGTGCGTACATTAAGTGCAAGGACGCACAACATACAATTAATATTCATACATACATTCACATATTTATTTATTCCTCGGAACAACACAAGGTGTGTAGTTCCTCTCTCCAGTTAGGGAGAGGGGATGTCCTACCCTTGATGACGATGTTCACTGGGATCCCGTAGGGAGCGTCTCCCACAGTTCTGCCCTCGTGGAACGGGCTGGGCTGGCCCAGTGCCAGCCTCTTGGTCATGAACTGTGAGGTGGTGGGGGTGGGGGGGGGTACATATATGGGGGCTTTGAGAAGAGCTACACAAGGAATGTCTGAGGAGCTGCCTTTGTTTTTGTAATGACGTGAAATAAATCAACGAGATGAAGAATACCTCACTGAGGATCCGGTCAAAGCTGTACAGCTTCACTGTTTTGGTGCTGTGAGAAACAGCCAGTGTGCCTTGCGTCAGCACAACATCAGTAACGGTGTCCCCAAACACCTAAAGAGATGAAGTCACTGAGTCAAGGGCATTTACTGTTTATTATTGTAATTATAAGCTCACCGGGTTTCACAGGCCTGCATTCAAATGACATTCTGCCTAGAGACTTAGCTGACGCTTTTATTCACAGTGACAAACAGGTGAGGTAATCAGTATTGACGCAAATGTAACAAAGCTGACCAACCTACAGAGTAGCTTTAGGATTAAGAAAACAAGGTATTAGCTAGTTCATCTTTAGGTTATTATTAGTTTAGGAGTCAGAACACAAGGTTAGCAGCTAGTTAATCTTTAGGTTATTAATACAGAACACAAGGTTGGTAGCATGTTCATCTTTAGGTTCTTTTTACATCTCATTATTAGAGGTAGAAGTGCATTGTAGGAGAAGGATACATTCTAAATTAAAAACAAGTTATTTTGAGTTAGAAATACATAAGTGAGTCAATTTAATAAAAATGGTCAACACCCCTCAGATCTAGAAGAGGCAAGGACCGAAAGGGTAAAACAAGCTAGCATACCGTTTTATTGATCTCCAACATTCCTACAATTTCCAGGGGGAACACATTAAAGATTGCCAGGTGCATCACAGTATTCTGAGTTATGCCTGCCTGTAACATTCAGAGGGAGAAACAACTACATTTATTTTATGTTCAAAATGACAATGTTAAATAAAAAATTTATGCAATGGCGGCCATGTTGGAGCATGCAACATAGTTTCCACATCTATATTATGTATTCATTCAGTTACGATTATTCATTTTCCTTGTACCTGTCGTGCAAAAGGTGCCAATTTGTTTTGGATAGACTTGACATAAAATCTGTCTTGATATTCATCCCACTGAAGGTACCTGGAAAACAAACAAAAAAACATGACGTTTGACACATATTGTATCGTAATAGATAAAAAAGAAAAAGGGGCGTGAAAATGTAATAATTTACTTGAACTTGGGGTTGGGAGAGAGGTATACTCCCTGGAGTGTCTCTCCAGTTTCAGCTGATAAGCGGTAGAGCCAGTTATTGGCAGTTAGGGTCAGTAGGCATGGTTTCTGGTCAGAAGGAGCGGACAATGATTTCTCCTGTTGGGGAAGGGCATGCAAGGTAAAGGTCATAGTGCAAACAGCAAAGCATTTCAGAATAGGTGCTGTAATAAAGACAAGTGTTGGAGGTTCACTTACAAGTGGGCTTGAGCATTGTAAGGCATCCTCTATTTTCTCAGATTTGCTCCGTTGAGGCAACTTGTACAAGAGCTGAGGATGTGTATCAATGCTGAAAACATACATTTAAACTATTGGGTTTGGTGTAGGGATATGGTGTTATTTCAATCATCATCTCAAATATAAAATAGCAACGGTGCAAAAACAAAACATACCAACTGTAGCAACTCTGGTAGTTTTCAAAATAGATTTTTCCACCGTCACAGGCAATCGTGGATTTTGAAGTCTTGCTCCAGACTTTAATGAAGTTCCTGTCTTCCTATTATTCATACAAACCAAAACGGTAAGGGTTCTTGTTTTCATATAAACTTCAAATCATCAGATAATGAAAACCCGTGTTCATGAAAGACAATGTACTGGCATTCACCTGCAGGACGATGGCCCTTAACATCCTCATATTTGCCCTCAGGATGTTTCCATAATCGGGAAATCCTCTCGACCTCCTTGCCAGCATGCAAGTGGTGTTGGTTTGTCTCTTTCTACGTGGACAGGTCATCGCTAGGTGGCGCTGTGCGTGTAACTAGCTCACAACACACTCAAGGGATGAACAAAGTCGATAATCGTTACAATAGGCATGCCTAGTTAACCTTTATTCGACGGATTGAGATTTGAAGTTTGCTATGATAAATGTACTCCTTTGTTTGAGGATCGTAGCTCAATAATAACAACTGATTGCAACTAAGATCACACAATTGGTAACCTCTGGAGCTAATGTTAAGCTACAAGATTCGGAACATGTGTGAAGTTTACGGCACCAAACATCCATATCAAAACAAAAGGATATCCTTACTTCTTAGTTTCAAAATAAAAGCTGTTGGACGTTCGATTTTGTTTATGAGGATATTCGTTTTATTGTGATTGACTTTAATTGTACAGCATAAAAATACCTTGTGAATTTCTTACATTTTCTGTAGTTTTAGTAAATTAATGGGTGCAGTGTTTCCTTCTGAACTGAGAAGTAATTTACTTTGAAGGCGCACAGTAAACATCCGGTCTTATTTCATTTTTCTCGAAGAAGCTTGACGCAAATGTGGAACTAGGGTTTAAAAACGACGGTTTTCCAAGTAAGCAATCTCCCTGTTTAATTGAAGTTAAAATACGTGAATGAGGCAACGATGTCCATAGGATGACCGATTGAACCATTCATACTTGCTCTCTAAAGTGTTGTCATTTCATCACTATTGCATATTGTTGGCTTTTTAACTTACTGTGTGTGTGTGTGTGTGTGTGTGTGTGTGTGTGTGTGTGTGTGTGTGTGTGTGTGTGTGTGTGTGTGTGTGTGTGTGTGTGTGTGTGTGTGTGTTACCTTTCCAAAGCTTGGCAGGAAACATGCATACATATAAGAGCTTATATCTTTGCTCTGTGGCTAAATATGTGTGCAAGTTCTGCATACGTTTGCAGAGCACAGCAAGAGGACCCTCGGCTCCACTGGGAGGCAGACTACTGACCAACCCTGAGGACATATTCCAACACAACATGTGGTCAGTGGAAGGAGTGGAGTCCATTATACTTGCAGAAATATTATGCGTATAAGTAATTGTGGTGTCCCATGTAATAATAAGAAGAAACATTTGTCATGTCAGAAATGTATGTATTGTGTTTAATGTACATTTATAACTGATCATGTATTTGATGTCCATGTTTCAACAGCCTAAAATATATAGCAATAGAATGTTCATTGCTCGCCGCAACCCATGTGTTTCAGGGATCACGTCCAGTGGACGGAGGAGGAGAAGGAAAGGGCACGGGAGAAAGCAGAGGACAACTCCAGCGTACACATTCCCTTAGCAGAACAAGGCATGTCAATGTTATTTTTATCATACCTTTTTTTATTTATTTAGGCAATGGGGTTAAGCACCTCTTTTGCAAGAGAACGCTGATAGCAGCACAATGGAAAACATCCCCTGGCATTGTTACCGGATTACACAGTGACAAGTGGGTAAGTTGGAATACAAGTTTGTTCTGTCTCTCCCTCGTGCAGGTAAGTTCGACACGGAAGCTTCTGGATACTGGGACCGCTTTTATGAGACTCACCGCAACAAGTTCTTCAAAGATCGCCGGTGGTTGTTCCAAGAGTTTCCAGAACTGCTCCCTTTGAGGCTCAGAAGCCCTTTTGGCAGACGTGAGCCAAGCTGGGAACTCGAGCTCTGGCAGAACCTCTGAGACCTGCCAGGATCACAGCTCAGATCCCCCACCACTGCACAGAGATGCAGACAGTCCTGTGTGCCCAACCTCTGTGGATGCTCAGGCTGCACACGGTGAAGAGACGTTAGTGACTTCCTTTCCTGGACAACATGCAGATTTCAGGATATTGGAGGTTTAAACGGATTATTGCTATAATTATAGTATTTTTAAAATTATAACAAACGTGTTCACTTGATTGACGATATGATCAATGAACTGTGCTGTTCTCTCTTTACAGGTTGGATGTGGAGTCGGTAACAGTGTGTTTCCCATTGTAAAATCCATTAAGTAAGTATATTTGAGGTCTCCTTTTCATAACCCACTGTAGTTTTATTATATGCTACAAATGCTTGTTTCACGACCAATGCCTCTAAACTCTTTCCATTGGTCAGTTGGACAGCCCTAACAGATTAATCTTACAATAGCTTGTAAGATGCAAGGTTTGGCCTGCAACCAAACCAAATTAATAGAAAGTAGAACAAATATTTCGTAGGAGTTACGTTTTCAACCAGCTAATTCATCTGTTTGTTGAATTAGCTGGTATATAACATACATATGTTTTTATTCACAGATTATCTTATGATGCAAGGTGCCGTAGGATTTGATGGACTATCATCAACATTTGTTGATACTAATAAATGATGTTGTTTTCTATGTGGGTGTTGAATCAGGGTTGGCTTCTGCTTCTATTTGCAGGGAAACGGGTGCGTTCGTATACTGTTGTGACTTTTCTCCTCATGCTATTCAGCTGGTGAAGGTAAGACATTGTCAAGGCATCCCCAAATCCTGCAAAATCCACGCAAAATAAATTGTCATTGCCATAAAACATTGTCTTTAACCCATTCTGCATTTCATTGCTAACAGAGTATATATATTTGAACATAAACTAAAATGTAAACCCACCAGATCAATTGATGGGAAAATTCCAATGATCATACATACAGCATGTTTAATAATGGTCAAGTGGCCTCTCAAATGGGCTTTTGAGTTCGAAATCAATGATCTCCAGGGCGACCACATTTAGCTCCATTTCCCTTCTCTGTTAGGAGCATCCAGACTATGATCAATCCGTGTGTCATGCCTTCGTCCATGACCTCTGTGAGGAGGGAGCGTCCTTCCCAGTTCCTCTGCAGAGTCTGGATGTAGTCATGGCGGTATTCGTGCTCTCTTCCATCCATCCAGCCAGGTAGGTCCAAATAATACACCTGGAAGAAGTCATTGGTATTCAAATCTCTCAACCATCATCACTATCATGAGCATTTATACACACACACACACACACACACACACACACACACACACACACACACACACACACACACACACACACACACACACACACACACACACACACACACACACACACACACACACACACACACACACACAATAGTGACTGAATGCATGTTCACAATGCATATTACTCAAATTATATTTGTAATCATGACCTGCTTTGAGAAACTTTAATTTAAAGATTGTACTTGCTTTGTGTGCAATAGACAGAAGTTGACGATGATGGACTTTTAAATAATAAATGTCATTATACAATAATGGATAAACTGGTGTTTGTACAATATGACGATAGATTATTTACAGGTGTATTTCTATCATGCACAGACTGCAGGCAGTAGTGAATCGACTGACCACCTACCTGAAACCTGGAGGTGTATTTCTATTCCGTGATTATGGCAGATATGATCTTTCTCAACTCAGGTTTAAAAAAGGTTGGTGTTTAAAGAACAATAATCATGCTTTTGAGTCTTGCTTTGATATCATATGTGCGCTATACTCCATTTTAACACATTCAGTTCCCTGTGACTATAATCGTTAATCTACACGCTGGTTCTTGTATGTTCAGGACAATGTTTGGCAGATCATTTCTACACCCGTGGAGATGGCACTTGTGTTTACTTCTTTACAAGAGGTTTGTAAACTCTTTTCATAAACATGTGCAATAGTTGTGTTTAACCAAAATATATTATTTATTCATTGTACAAAAGTAATAATGCAGTTTGTTTTCACAGATGAAGTTCGTAGTCTATTTACCAATGCCGGTTTGGAAGAGCGTCAGAATTTGGAGGATAGACGACTTCAAGTGAACAGGGGGAAGAAAGTAGTTATGCATCGGGTGTGGATGCAGAGCAAATACCAGAAAACACATTAAGCTGGATCATTTTAAGAGCCTGTATACTTATACCTTACATGTTGTATTTTTTTTTTTAAGACCATTTTATTTATATGCTTACTGAAAGGCTATTTTTTAAAATGTTACAATCAAACATTGTCCTCCATGTGAAAATATATACCAAAGCTACTGTCAATTGTTCTCGTGAATTTGATTATTTTCATCAATAAACAGAATATCCCTTAAATATGAATAGCCTACATGACCTACATTTCTACACAGATATTTCCCCTGTAATAAAATTATATTAAATAAAACATTCGTCATACTAAGTGTGTTCATTCCAAAGAAAACGTTATTTTCCGGCAAAAGTTGAAAGACTTTTGGAACTTTTATCTCCCTAAAAAATAGGTGTAATTGCCCAGTTCTGAAACAACGGGATGCCCCTCGCCTCGCGATACTAATTTGCACACGATGCGTGACGTCTCATGCGACTTGAAGACAGAGGTCCAGGAGCCAGGACACGGCACAGCTGAGGTGTGAAGAGGTTCGTGTCCAAAAAACTGGATAATTACAATCAACCCAGCGGCAGCTGCCCATCTCGCAGACCCATTTGGACCACCAATGAGCTGACTTCCCGGCCACCGACATGTATTAGTTGTACGTGATCCAGTATGAGCACAAAAGTACACTGATGAGTGTCCAAAGTAGTGGAAGTTTGGAGGGGACGCCATCTTTGGTCCCGGTTCTCCACGTCCCCAACGCGGATTGTTTTTTCAGCAACATATCGCGGCGGTGGTGAAGGATAAAGGACGGTGTCGTTTGACGATATAGGACTCGAAACTGTTTGCTATATGTTTGTGTAAGTAGTCCTGTGCGATATTGAATTCGTTGTGCTTAAATGTGGGGCTGCAGTCTCGCCAGCTAGGCGGCGGAGAGATGGTAACCCGTCGGCTCCAAAGTCCACGGAGCCTCCGAGGCTAGCTGGCAGTAGCACCGAACCACTGTCCTCCTGAACCACAGGACAGCACAGTCACGCCACAAACATCCAGGACACCGGAGAACTGAGATGTTCCGACGGATTACTTGATATAATATGCATGCATCGGGTCGTGGGGACGATGAACGAGTGAAACGCTCAACAATGGCACACGGTAGACTGTGAGCCCTAGATGATGGTTACCGTGACTTCACGTTAGGTGCGGGTCAGGAGCTATCCCCTGGTGTCCATGGCTGGACTGGGGTGGTTCTGGAACAATGCGGTCATCATTTGAACTATTTTTTTAATTTATAAAGTGGTTCATGAAGATATAAGCCTTATCTAACTGGGTTGGTGTGTCTCCCCGGGTTCTGTTCCGGGGCACTTCGCTGATAGTAACGTTACTGTGTTGCAAAACTAATCAGCGATGTGTGTATTAACACGTCCGGCTAAGCGAATGTGTGTGTAACATGGTGGTGGAGGTGGGTTTTAAACGCGGAGCATGCACGTGAGTCCAGTAGGATGGGTACGTGTTTGTGTGTGTGTGTGGTGTACGCGCACTCTCGCGTGCACGCGGGGTTTAATGTGGAATGTCTACCTGAACAAAGAATTTAGGTTCTGGGATAGCCAAACCACGTACAGGCACATTGGTCCCAATGTTGTTTCTGAACTTGCATGTAGGTCTTGCATAGAGGAGTGGATGTATGCTCCCCCAATGTGACACCAAATTAATCATTCATGTTGCATCCATGCATTTTAGAAAATAGTTAATAGTGCCTAAATGAACACTGTTGAATTGCACCCCTGCGTTTCGTTTGTCTTACAAACGCAGGTTGTTTCACTTCGTCTCAAAATCTGCTGTGTTATGCTAAAGATTTTAATAGCTTAACAAGTGTGTGCCATAAACAGGTGGTAACTGCATGGAGTCAAAATGACAGCCACAGCAAGAGTTCTAAGGGTTCACCCTCATGCTTCTCCAGGGGCTTGAATATAGATGATGGTTGTGAATGGCCTGAGGACCTCCTTTTGTTTGACACAAAAGAAAAATAAGCCCTCATTGCTAAGTTTAAAACGAGGTGAGGGGGGGAAACAACTTGTGGTTAGGATTGCATCCTTTGTGTGGTTTCCAACTTTGACATTTAAAATGCTGTTGGCGATGGAAGGAACAAAACCAGTGGCTTTTTGGCTCGAAAGTTATGTAAATGGTGAGAAGAAAAAAGTAGCTTGTCATCTAGACTTTTCTTTGTTTTGGTTTGCAAATGTTCACAGCTTGAAACGGAAACGACATTGGTAGTAATGCACCTATTGTCAAACAATGGCCGTTTGGAATTATTCTTATGGTTATAATGCAAGGTGTTTATCTACTGATCCTGAAGGATATCAAAAGTATTTAAGGGAAGTCCCAGCAGCAGTAATTAATCAATCATAAACGTATTTGTGGGTCTTTTTTTAAAATGTGTTTTTAATGCATGAAGTTGGTCTGGCTTGTTTAATGTTTGCTGATGGATGGTTTGTAGACTTTGCACGAAATACTGAGATAATGAGGATGAAATGGATACTGAGTGTCCAGCTTGTGCTGATATCTGGGTTAGGTGTGTCCACCTTCAGCTTCTCTTCAGTCCCCCTAGTAACATTGCCACCACGCGTGATCACACGCCTTTTCAATTGGAATGATATCCAGCCGAGTCCAGAACGTAGGTCGAACAAGCCCTGTGAAGAAGTAGACTCTAGATGTAGATGACTTGTCCAAACCGAATCAAGTACTGAGCGCTCGCCTCTGTGTCCACTGCCCGTCGATGAGATGATCTTTTACATGACGTGCAGCGCTGCAAGTCCCTGCTGCGTCTGCGGCATCATTCCCGTTACGTGCGACTCTCAAGTTACCTCATGTTGCCGTGTAGTAGTGGGCTATCTTACCTCGCCCTACTAGGAGTTGCAGTAGCCCTAGCCAAGAGATGACCACAGTTTGTTTACTACCGGTTATTTCCATTGCTGGTGCTGTTGGATAACATTGGACAGTGCAGCCAGGCAGGGAATGTCTTTGTTATTACAGCGGTGGAAAACGTTGGACAAGCTTGTGTCGTTACGATTAGTGTTGGCATGACGGTTATTGATGCACTTGAATGTTCTGCAAACGTGTAATTCATCTCCAGATGCATGCACAGGAAAAGGAAAAACTAACGTGTTAATGAATGTCAACCCAAACGTTTTCTTCTGCTGGACAAGCCTGATGGTTGAATTAGTGTAAAATGCCCATAGCTGCCTTTCTGCTTTCGTCTGTTGTTTTTTTTGTGAACCCACGATTCGACGCGCTGACTGTCTTCCCAGTGCAGACGGCTCGGGAGCAGTGTTACATTTTCTTGGAATTTTACTGGGGCTCCCTGGAATACCTCTACTGCTCTTTATGTCTCATCTACCTTGCAGATGAGCAGAAGAATCTGTAATCCTAGTAGCAGCATTGGCTGACATACCTTAGCCAATATTGAGGCTGCTCTGTCTCCTTTTTTTCCGGTGAACAGAAGGGTTTTCTTCCCGTTACCTTCTGTTCCTATTAAGACGAATAGATTATAAGTGTGAAAAAAGCGGCCGAATTATGTTGGATTCTCTGCCCACGGCAGGAGCAAGCACCTTATTGTCAACAACAAATAGTTTAACCACTGTCGGCATTGAAGTATACATTATTGTATATATATTTTATTTCTTGCAAACATATTGGCACTGTTGACACCTACAATTCAATGTCACGGCCATTAGTGAGGGCAGTGATGCGTTAATGTGCATGTGACATACATTAACGAAACAAATACATCAGAATGTTCCTCTATGTGTACACCGTTCTGTCTCTGGGCAAATTTAAAATGGCCCCGTAGTTATGGCAGGTTTTCCCACGAGGTCTGCCCCCCCCCCCCCCCCCCCCCCCCCGTGGAGTCTCCTGTGACGGCGGAGCACAGAGAGCAACTGTGCCTACAGGGACCCAACTGTCGCCATGGCACAGCGGCTGAGGCCTCGCAAACAGAATGTCTCCCAACACGTCGGTCACAGCACAGCCCTCTGAGTAAAAGCACCCTGGCGGGGGCTGATTTCGTTCAGACACCATACCAGGCGTACGGTCAGCCCTGACCCCCGCGTCGGCGGTGTGAACGGAGGCGGTCTATTTTTAGAGGCCCGAGGAAAAAAAAAGAAAAACATGCGTCGTCTAATAACTTTGACAAAGGGCAATTAAGCCGTCGGGCGTTAATAGGGGTTCACTGAGGCCTCGGTGAGGCGGCCCCTCCTCCGATGCCCGGTGGTGACTCATGCTCTGACCGTCCCCTGACGTTGGCAGGTGCCATGGAGGAGCTTCACAGCCTGGACCCCAGGAGACAGGAGCTGCTGGAGGCTCGCTTCATGGGCGGTGTCGGCGGCAGCACCGGGGGCAGCACCGGCAGCACCAGCGGGGGAACCAAAGTGAGTGAGCGCCGCTGTCTGGGGGGGGGGGGTTGTGTCACGCCCCTGGCCTCGCCTCGTCGTTCTCGCCGCACGACGGGAACGCCGCCTTGAAGGGGACGTTCCGGATGGGCGTTGTTGACGAGAGAGGGCGGGTCTTTCAGTGACATGGGTTAGGGGACAGAGGGAGGGCGGGACTTTCAGTGACATGGGTGTAGGGGCTAGAGAGGAGGCGGGACGTTGTTACATGGGTTTAGGGGCCAGAGAGAGGGCGGGACTTTCAGTTGTATATCCATTGGAATTTTTAAGTAAAAAATAAATAAATGTTCCTTTTAATGCACAGCCTCTAAGGGCCCATGGTAATTTAGAGAGCGGGACTAGTGTTAACTGGTTTACACTTCATAGGAAGTTAGAGAGCGGGGACTGTTAACAGGGGCACACTTCGTAGGAAGTAAGAGAACGGACATTGTGTTGCGGTAGGCCGGGCTAACCCCACGATTCTTGATGCTCTCCTGGCCTACTGCATGCTATGTTCCTCATCACAGTAACTCTCAAATGACAATGTGAAGATGTCCTTCTACAAGTGTTAACCACTGCATGTTTTCTGCTTGTTCTCTATGATTTCAGGGTTTAGCAAACAATGAATGTTCAAATCACAGCTTTGGAAGCATAGGGTCTTCAAGTGACAAGGAGTCTGAGGTACGGTTCGAAGAAGACATTTAAATGATTTTTTTGTGCTTGAATATGGTATTTTTATCAACACAATTCTAGTCGGGCTGATTGGGGAACATGATGACTGCAGCCAGCTACAGCAACGACATTGGATAAGGTGTATTTGGGTGCTTGTCTGTGTCTGAGGTTTTATCGTCTGTTTCACCACTTGTCATCGTCCCCCCCCCTGTGTGTGTGTGTGTGTGTGTGTGTGTGTGTGTGTGTGTGTGTGTGTGTGTGTGTGTGTGTGTGTGTGTGTGTGTGTGTGTGTGTGTGTGTGTGTGTGTGTGTGTGTGTGTGTGTGTGTGTGTGTGTGTGTGTGTGTGTGTGTGTGTGTGTGTGTGTGTGACAGATGCCTCTCATACGTCACACACCTAATGGCCCGTGGCAGTGACAGCCTCAATCAGAACCGCAGTAGTCAGCAGATTCCCTGACCCTCCAGTTGTTAGTCCTGGTTCTGTAGCTCCGCCCACCCCTGACCCTCCAGTCTTTAGTCCTGGTTCTGTAGCTCCGCCCACCCCATATGTATTGATTTGATATGCTACTGTTGTGTTTCTTTGCGATCATAACAAAAGTATTGTTGGCTTCTATTGCTGTATGGCTACAGCTAGTTTTGATCTGAGGCACTGGTGTCATAAATTTCCCTTGGTCTTTTATACCAACATGTATGCACCGCATCAAGCCATTAACTGTGATTTGTTATTGCATTTATTTTGGGTTCAAATGTCTTCTTGTCTTTCCAGGGCTCGGATGTGAAAAGGGGGAGCTCTCCTGCTTATTCGGTAGGCCTGTCATAAGTCTTTATATTGCGATTGGTTGTTGTCATGATCGCGTGTCGTCGCTGAGCTGGCCATTTTGTTTTCAGACACCGGAGAAGAAGCCATCGGAGTCTTCGAGGGGAAGGAAGAGAAAACCTGAGACCCAATCAGAAAGCAGCCAAGGTAAGCCCCGCCCCTCGTCATAACCCTTGTTGTTTCAGTCCATCCATCAAGTGCGACTGAATGTTCCGGATTATAATCGAATCGAAACACAGGAATGATGCATCTCCTCTCTTACAGGAAAGACCATTGGCCGTGGACCTAAAATCAGCGATTATTTCGATGTGAGTGATTTTCAAAAATTCCCAGCGATGGTTGCGCGATTCTGCCTCTTGTTTCCTCGTCGAAGTGAAGATGCCCGACAGGGTTGGCGCACCCGAATGAAATCTCTGTGACACAAAGGCGGCCTCGTCGTTGCGCGCCCACGTTGTTGCCAAGCAGCGAGGCTATGATGTCACTCATCCCCCTGCTGTGGTCTCAGTTCCAGGGAGGGAACGGGGCCAGTCCTGTCAGAGGAGGAGGGGCTGGCGGAGGAGGAGGAGGAGGAGGAGGAGGAGGAGGAGGAGGAGGTGTTGGTGGTGGTGTCCCACTAGTGATCCGCTCGCCACAGAACTCCCACTCAGCTCAGGGTGCCGCTGTAAGTCAACTCCCCCCCCCCCCTCCCCCCCCCCCCCCAAAGACTGCCATAGACTCTGGCGTCGCCCTCACTCTTCTGTGCTGCTAAGAGTCATCGTCTTGTGTTTTTATGCATCCTGCTATATTGTTTTGCAGGTCAGACAAAGTAGCTCATCTCCCCCCAGTCTGTCTTTCGGGGACCAGGTCATGCTTCCAAAGCAACTCGCAATCAAATGTGTCCAGGTGAGGAGACCGGGATTTATTCGTTTGCTATACTAGTGTTGTTGACCCTCTTGATGTATTGACCAGATGTGGAGAGGTGGTCTGGAGTAACTGTTTTGCTTGTCCCCCCCCCAGACTGACCTCACTGGACTGAAACTGGCTGCACTTGAAAGCAATAAGAATCTGGACCTTGAGAAGAAGGAAGGGAGGATCGATGACTTGTTGAGGGTAAGGTCTCCGGTCTGTGCTCAAAACGAGCTTGATCCATCTGTAGTACACACGACCAGATAGACTAGCTGTTGACGCTAACATTAAAACATGCCACCAGATTAGCTAGCTGTTAACGCTTGCATTAAAACATGCCACCAGATTAGCTAGCTGTTAACGCTAACATTAAAACATGCCACCAGATTAGCTAGCTGTTGACGCTTGCATTAAAACATGCCACCAGATTAGCTAGCTGTTGACGCTAACATTACAACATGCCACCAGATTAGCTAGCTGTTAACGCTTGCATTAAAACATGCCACCAGATTAGCTAGCTGTTAACGCTAACATTAAAACATGCCACCAGATTAGCTAGCTGTTGACGCTTGCATTAAAACATGCCACCAGATTAGCTAGCTGTTGACGCTTACATTACAACATGCCACAGGATTAGCTAGCTGTTGATGCCAACATTACAACATGCCACAGGATTAGCTAGCTGACGCTTGCATTACAACATGCCACCAGAAAAGCTAGCTGTTGAAGCTAACATTGTAACATGCCACCAGATAAGCTAGCTGTTGATGCTAACATTGTAACATGCCACCAGATAAGCTAGCTGTTGATGCTAACATTGTAACAACCACATTCTGTGGTTGTGTTATTCTGTAGGGCTGAATTGGTTGGTTGAGCAACAGAACAATTATTTATCTATCTACATGAATAGCTTTGAAACAATGTTGCTTTGGGAGTATACATATCTCTCAACATGCCAATTTATGTTTTTTGTTTTTTTTCCTCCTTAGGCAAACTGTGATCTCAGAAGGCAGGTAGACGAACAACAAAAATTACTTGAAAAGTTTAAGGAACGCTTGAATAAATGCATCAGTATGAGCAAGAAGCTGCTCATAGAGAAGGTGAGAGCTTGGCCTTCTGTCTTCCATGTCGCACGCGCCCGCACGTGTGTGTGTGTGTGTGTGTGCACATACGAGTGTGTGTTGTGTTGTGTTGCGTGGCTTCGCTAAGCTAAGGAGGCCATTTTGTTGCGACCCCAGAGCACCCAGGAGAAGCAGTCGTGCCGGGAGAAGAGCATGCAGGACCGGCTGCGTCTGGGACACTTCACCACGGTGCGCCACGGGGCCTCGTTCACCGAGCAGTGGACGGACGGCTACGCCTTCCAGAACCTCGTCAAGTGAGTCCCCCCACGGATGAGCCCCTTTTTAGTTTGCAACGGAAAAATCAAACGACAGTTGAACGTTTTAACACTAAAGCGGTTTCCCTTTGAACTTGCCTCCCCGACTGAGTGTCATTATATATTTTTTTACATCACCTCAAGGGATTGCGATGAGTCGAATGGCACAGCGGGGGTGACTCTTCCCAGCCCCTTCTCTTATTTGCACAATGTCTCCCTTTCACAGGCAACAGGAGTGGTTGAACCAGCAGCGCGAGGACATGGAGAGGCAAAGAAAACTGTTGGCTAAAAGGAAGCCGCCGTCGTCCAGCAACTCCCAGGCGCCCGCGACCAACTCGGAGCCAAAACAGCGCAAGACAAAGGCGGTGAACGGAGCTGAAAGCGATCCCTTTCTGAAACCCAGCCTACCTCAGCTGTGAGTGCGCACGCCTTTCTTCCGCTCGTTCACGCTCGTGACATCAGATCAGAGCCGCGGGGCTGGTGGCTTGACCCGCTGCTGAAGTGTTTTTCCCGCGTGGCCAACCGGTCCAAAGAGATCTATAAACCCGCAGCGGCGCTGTGATAGCCTGTTTAACGGCAGGGGGATTTGGACACTGAAAGGGTTTTCTCTCTCGACAGGTTGACTCTCGCCGAGTACCACGAGCAGGAGGAGATCTTCAAGCTGCGGCTTGGTCATCTGAAGAAGGTGAGCACGCCGAACCACACCGCCTCATTCAGCGAGTAGATCCCCGTGGAGGAGGTCACCCCGGGGGGTGTTTACAGGACACGTTAAAAGGAGGAGGAGTAGGCAGTGCATGCGTTACCGTGTTCAGATGCAGTTGGAAACTCTTCGTGTCTCCTTTTTGAATAATTTAACATATTTGATATCGCAATTTAGGGGCTGGAGAACTCTGGCTGAACCTCCAGAGCTCTCGTGGCCTTAGAGTTTTGTGTTCTAGTGTTGGTTGTTTTTCCCAATACATAAACCTACGGACCAGCTAAAAAGTATGAATATTGAATGCACAACTAGTGAGTATGGATTCTGATGAGGTGTGTGTTAATCATTTATAGGAAGAAGCGGAGATCCAGGCCGAGTTGGAGCGTCTGGAGAGAGTGCGTAACCTCCACATTCGAGAGCTGAAGAGAATAAATAATGAAGACAGTTCTCAGTGAGTCTCCCTTACACGCTCGCTCTCTTTATCTGTGTAATTTCTTATGCCAAATTGTTGACTACTATTGTTCTGGTAGGAAGCAGAAGATCAAGTAAGGTCTATGTGAGGCAGACAGGACCTTAGACTGCTATCTCAAAGTGACCGTCATCCAGATGACGGTTGATGTTATGTTGGTTATATATAGATGGTCCTCCCATCTAGTCGTTGTCCCCCCCCCCAACCCAATCTCGAGGTGCCAGGGGGAGATAACAAAAAAAATACAAATTGAGGACCAATCAACGTTAGGGGGCGGTATTTTCAGTTCATGACTGACGAGCGGGTCAGCAGTGCACAGAATGTCAATACAATGGCGGACCAGAAATCAACGCAGCAAATAGTTTACAGGGATGGACAAAAATCAAAAATTCAAAAATTAACTGATATTTTATCAGAGACAACGTTTTTGTTGACTTCCAACGGGAAAAGTGCCGCGAGAGGAACGCTATCACTTGTTTCTACAATCTGCTGGTCGCACATTTTCGAACATCGTAAGGCCGCGCCAATATTAGGATATCAATCGCTGCTCGGTCGAGGCCTGACTGACCTTCACTACGAAAAGCAAACTTTTCTATCTGATCGTTCTCATGAGGCTACCCAAGGGGCAACTCCTAACCCTGTAGAGACCGAATGTAGCCCAGGCTCCTATCTTAAAGTGCTCCTCTTTTCAAATGGCAGTCAAAGATAGAGTCGACCCACGACGTTGGCGTGTTGAATGTGGAAGAGGTGCGAGAATGAGTTTTTAAAAGATCAGACATTGTGTTCACACGACGCTGTCAGGAACTCGTACTTGAAGTTGGTTGGCTTGGTGTTTTTGTTTTTTTTAACTAGGTCTAATTTGATCTGAACTCAGTTTTAGCACTGAACTTGCTGGACTGGAAAGGAATTGGGTCAAATTATTTATCTTCAAAGATTGGATCTGTCTGTTTTAAATAAATGTCACTTCCACAAGAACAACCGAAATATGGTTCAGGTCAGATATTGCATTTTATGACTAAATGATGTTGATGTTGATGCAACTATGGCGTTCATAATGAATATCCTGGCTTTGCTTCTTCTCAACCGCAGGTTTAAGGACCACCCGACGTTAAACGAGCGGTACCTGCTCCTACACTTGCTAGGCAGAGGGGGCTTCAGTGAAGTTTACAAGGTACGGTGTGGCTTCTAGGTCCTCTACCTCTCACAGTAAAGACCTTCTTGTAGGGGCTCCCTCCCTCTCCTGAGGCCATCGGGGTCCTAACATGCTCTGTGTCGTCTCTGAAGGCCTTCGACCTCATCGAACAAAGATATGCTGCTGTGAAGATCCATCAACTCAACAAGAACTGGAGGGAGGAGAAGAAGGAGAACTATCACAAGTAGGGTTCCTCGGGATTTTACCTTCTTGGTCTGAACTGATGGTCACCCTCTACTTGGGGCCGGGCAATACTTCAATAATATCGTTTATCATCTATAAATGGTATTGTATCGTCGTTAAATGAAGATTGGGATACCCCGTCTCGTAGTTTTAACTGATTTTTCCTACGGGGGATTAATACATTTGTATCATATCATCAAATGAATTGCAATGAAAATCTGTGCTATATAAAGATTATAATGAGGTTTGAAACGTTAAAGAAAGGAAAACTAGTTTTCTAGCTCTTTCACCCAGCTCAAAGTAAACTTGTGACATGTAAATCAAGACACGGTGGTTCTGCCTTTTGCTTTGGTTCACATAATTACATTCTACTACGACGTGCATGTTGTGTTTTTGGGCGCATTGCCCGTGGCTACGGTTGCCGACGGTAACCGTGCATCCCTGCTCTCCTCCTCCTCCGCAGGCATGCGTGCCGGGAGTACCGAATACACAAGCAGCTGGACCACCCTCGCATCGTGAAGCTCTACGACTACTTTTCACTGGACACGGACACGTGAGTCCACGCGCCCCGGGTTAAGGGGTCTGGGGGGGGGGTTGGTCTGGAACCACATGGTCTGGGACCACACAACCACGTGTGTGGTTGTGTTATTGACATCGTCAACAGCTAGTTTATCTGGTGGAATGTTTTATTGTTAGCTTCAACAGCTAGCTTATCTGGTGGCATGTTACAACGTTAGCTCCAGTCCAGCTGACCTCAGCTCTTGATCAAGCTGTCTTAGGGTCCCCTACTCTTTCTTTCTCTACCGCTACACATTCCCTTTCTCTCGCTCTCGCTCTCGCGCTCTGTCTCTCTCTCTCTCTCCCCACCCCCCCCCCACCTTCTGAACATTCATCCATTCACGCGACTGTTTCTCGTGTAATACCGCCCCCTGGCTGTTACTGGGTTCCGTTCAGTCTCTTCCCCGCCCCCCCCCCCGCAGAAGTTCTGCTAGAACATAGGACTGCCGTGTCAATCCCAGGTGACCTCCAGACCCACGCTGACCCCCATCCTCCGGCCTCCCCCGACAGGTTCTGCACGGTGCTGGAGTACTGCGAGGGCAACGACCTGGACTTCTACCTGAAGCAGCACAAGCTCATGTCGGAGAAGGAGGCGCGGTCCATCGTCATGCAGATCGTCAACGCACTGAGATACCTGAACGAGATCAAGCCGCCCATCATCCATTATGACCTCAAGCCAGGTAAACACTGTCCTCCATGATGACCTCCAGCCAGGTAAACACTGTCCTCTGGGGTCTCACAAGTATATTCAGAGCTAATGAGAGGTCAGACACACTCAAAGGTTGGGAACAGTCGTGCTCGGCCTTCAATAAGGGTGTTTTAGCTCAACTTGACCTGAAACGTCCAATAAGACTTACAGCAGTTCATAAACGCATTCACACACCGACGGTAGAGTCGACCATGGAAGGCATCAGCCAGTTAGGGTTTGGTGTCTTGCTCAAGGACACCTCGACACTCGGCTAGGAGGAGCCGGGGATAGAACTAGCAACATTTCGGTTACAAGTCAACCCGCTCTACCTCCTGAGCTAAGCCGACGCACCAGACGAAGTACAGATCCGTCTCGTAGTAGAAAGGACAACGCGCAGACGAGGATGAGGTTCAGATCCAAGGTATCACGACGGTGCTTAGTAGCGTGCAGGGTTTTGAGCCAGAGGTCTAGATGTATAGAACGTTGTATGACTGCTTTACCGGTGTGTGCGATGCCTCCAGCGGGAAACGCAACGCTTCTTCTTTGTAAATTGTTTTTTGTGTTCCCTTTAAGGCAACATCCTATTGGTGGACGGCACGGCGTGCGGGGAAATCAAGATCACAGACTTTGGTTTGTCCAAAATCATGGACGACGACAACTATGGCGCCGATGGCATGGACCTGACGTCGCAGGGGGCCGGGACATACTGGTAAGGAATACCAGTATGTCATACTGGTATATAGCCGGGACATACTGGTAAGGAATAGGTTTGACTCCCCAGATAGCGAGTGTATGTACCGATACAGCATCTGGCATTGTCACTACTACTAGACATTGTTCTTATTGAAGGGTTCTCTTACGACGGGTTCCCTTACTGTCAACATCATTTCCAAATGATGTTGACAGTAAGAGAACCCAAAGGAGTCGTGTGATGGTATCGCATCGGCGCATAGACTTCGTCGATGCCCGAATCGATACTGTATTTTAGGCAGCATCTGAGGAAGTTCCAATACTGGTATTGGAACAAGTCCAGTAAGGAACCTCGTCGGGTGTCTGTGGCTAGCAAGTGACACCAGTCGCTTGCTAGCCACAGACGCCTAGACATCCGTGTGGGTCCCAGGTCGCTAAGACTGTCTGTGTCTCACCCGCTCAGGTACCTGCCCCCCGAGTGTTTCGTCGTGGGTAAAGAACCTCCAAAGATCTCCAACAAGGTGGACGTGTGGTCTGTGGGCATCATCTTCTTCCAGTGTCTCTACGGGAGAAAGGTGAGCACAGAACCGATCCGCGCGGAGGTGTTTGAGTGCCTTGGAGGCCCTGCCGCTTGCTTGATGTGTCTGTATGTGTTTTTGGTTTCAGCCCTTCGGCCACAATCAGTCCCAACAGGACATCCTGCAGGAGAACACCATCCTTAAAGCTACAGACCTCCAGTTCCCTGTGAAGCCCGTCTCGAGTAATGAAGCAAAGGTGTGTGGTTAGCCTTTTTGAACCTACCGCGGTAATGCCGCTTATTGAACGGTGACTGAATGAGCAGTGTGACGCTACAATGTCACATTGATTATTGCGGTTCTGGCCTTGAATGAGTCGGACGAAGGGGACAGCAGCTGGCTTGTGTTTTCAGACCTGCCCCGTGTTGCTCAAACGCTGGGCTCGACACGCACTGCTTCAGGAGCAGGCTCGCACCTTTTTATCGAAGAGATCCCCAAGCTAAACTATGAATGATATGCAGCAGCAAAGTATTCATTCACCAAGTCTTCCCCTTAAGACATCAGTTCTTTCATCGCCATGAATACAATTACAATTAGGGCATTTAGCAGACGCTTTTATCCAAAGCGAATTACATCGGTTAATACACACATTGACACACCGACAGCAGAGTCAACCGTGCAAGGCGACAGTGTGTCTTGCTCAGGGACACATCGACACTCAGCTGGGAGGAGCCGGGGATCGGACTACCAACCTTTCGGTTACCATAGCTTTGTATACTCGACTGCGTTGTGGTCGCGTGAATCGAGGTCCCGAGAGAGTCAAGGTCCCCTGACTCTCCCTTACCTCTTCCCTGAGAGCCATAATGTGACTTCTGCGTCTCCCCCCCCCCCCCCCCCCCCCCCCCCGTATCACACGCCCTTCTCCCCACTCCCACCCACCCCCCTCCAGGCCTTCATCAAGCGCTGCCTGGCCTACCGCAAGGAGGACCGATTCGACGTGCACCAGCTGGGGGGCGACTCCTACCTGCTGCCACACATGCGGCGATCCAGCTCCTCAGGCGCCCTGCAGGTGGGCCCCGGGGGGCCGGGCTCCTCCTCCACCCCCACCACCGGGGGCGTCATCTCATCATACTGACTCTCTCTCTCTCCTCTTGCACTGTGACGGAACCGAGCAGCGGGCTGCTCCCCCCCGCCCCCCCCCCCCAGCCCCGCCCGGCGTCTGTCTGGGGGTCCGAGGGTCTGAGGACTGGGGGAGCAGGACACGGAAGGGGGGAGGGCGGGGAGGGACTAGAATGGCCAAACCCCCCCCTCCCACCAACTCTTCCCTGCACCCATGTCGTGCTCCTGGCGTTGGCACAGCCCTGGATCGATGGGGGAGGGGGGGGGGAGGAGCCTGAGGGGAACATGGATCCTGAGGAGAAGATCCAGAAGAGCACTGAACGAAACTGACTTGAGAACCTGGAGGAGGATCTGGGTGGAGAGCCTGGTGTGGGGGGGGGGGCGGGCGGAGGGGAAACCTGGCTGGTGGGGGCGTTGGTCGGGGGTGGGGGGGTCTCTCGGCGCTCCTGCAAGGGTGCAAACCATACAGCTGCTACACACACACACACGTTCATTTACTGTATTAAGCAGACGTTCATCGTTTTAAGAATTTCACTTTTGTTCCTTGTTTTATTTGTTCAAAGTGATAGGCTTTAATTCAGTTACACCTAGCCATGAGATTGTAATACTTTAGCAAACTGTGGCATCTAGTAAGAAATAGGCTCTGGCAGCATACTAATGTTTAATGCACAAGATAACCAAATGTAGAAAAATGACGTTGTACAAAATCCTATGCAGGAATACTAATAAATAAATAAATGGATGGATTGAGAACTGTATATGCTGTGCAGATGATAATTTTGCAGTTTTTGTAAAACAAACATATTGGGCGATTTGAGGTTCATGCTGTGTCCCGTTTTGCAGCTTTAGATGTTGCTATTGCTCAGGGTGGCGTGATCTTATTTGTGTACAGTTTGGCTGAGAGTAAAAAATAAATGCTGGGAAATTAGAGCTGAGGTCTTATCAAGCACAACTGCTTTATTATCGATCACTGCAATACAATCATCGTCATTCATAGTCAACTGCGGGGTCCTGCCGTCACTCCTGAGCTTCTGCTGCCATCGTGTGGTGTCCGAGCGGTACTGCGGTTTACTTTCAATAGTTGTAGCCTAATCGTGTATAAAGGCACGGACAGCAGCCTGCTTGAGTCAAGTGTCGTGTACTTGAGAAAAATTCCCCATCCTGTCCAGGAACACTTGGCTCAACAAGAATTATGAGGAAAACCACTTAATGAAGTGAACCGCTATACAAGATCCCCGAGCTAAACATGATATACAGCAAAGTAAATATAAACCTTTAACGTCTCCTGAAGAATTCTGGCACTTAATCACCATAAATAGTTTCTTTTTTAAAATACTTGGCTGGGTTGCGGTAACGTGACGAGCACGTTCACAAGGGGCCAGGAATGAAATGGACTCCGGTTCGAGTGTTATGCGGTAACCTTGCATTCCGGCATGCTATCCCATAATCCTCAAACCTTATACTTTAATCTTCAGTCCAGCCATCCTCACTAAATGATTACTGAGACCAGTGGGAAGAAAGCCAAAGGGTTCGGCTCATTATAAATATCTAAATAACCAGGCGCCCCACGCTTGAACACATTTTTTACGACGACCGGCGAAACCGTGTGTTTGGAGGGGGGGGGGGATTAGTGTATTGATCGGTGTTGTAAACTGAGCGTCCATTACGACGACACGGTGACGTTTCCCGGGTGAGGCGTCGCCCCTGACGACGGCGCGCTGTACTGATGGGGGAAGCCGTGGACCAAGGGGTAGGACAGCGGTGGGGTCGCCATGGCGACGGGGTCCTGAACGCCGGACGTCGGAGGCGGGGCCCCGGCGCCCGGAAGGACCCGTTCCGACAGGGGGGGGGTCGCCCCCGGGACCAGAGGGGGCAGGTTGAGCGGAGCCAGCGGGGGGAGACCTGGGTGGGGGGGGAGGGAGGACCAGAGAACGACAAACAGGGTGAACTTTACATCCTTGAAGTTCATTGAGCTGTGCAGCGACGTCCACGACCAGAATCATGGGCTCTTCCGGAGACGTGTTGCAGAGAAACAGAAGCAGCCTTGCAGGCGTGCTGCTTGTAAGTCAGAGCCTTTTGTCCGTGATGACATGGGACCAGACAGCTCATTGGCTAGGGTGTTGGACTCTTTAAAAGAACAGGACAGCTCGTTGGCTAGGGTGTTGGACTCTTTTAAAGTACAGGACAGCTTATTGGCTGGGGTGAAGACAAGTAATCGTCTTCACCTCTGATTGTATTCATGTAACTTGCTCAAGTTCGTAATGACTTGGTCAAGTAACACAAGTTTTGCGATGTATTTATTCAGCCGCTGCTCTCCATGTTAACTGGAGGAGCGAACATGGCTCCTGCAGTTCGAATCATAAAGCCTGAACTTAGGTAAACAGCTGAGCTCATTCCTTGGCGTGCACGTTGAGGCTGAGCCGAGACTGAGACGACAGAACGCCACAGCGACACTTCACCAGGGTTTACCTGCAGGGGGAAGCCCGCCGACGCCATGTAGCGAGAGCCTGCTCAACTCCGGCAAGGTGATGTTGAGGTTGGGGAGGGGTGGGAGGGGAGGGAGGGGAGGGAGGGGAGGGAGGCGTCCGGGTAAAGGCATTAAACCTGCAAGACGAGGACAGAGGGCGGTTTACGATGTGTGTGAGGCCGGTTTATGATTTCACACGTTTGCATTCATGCCTCGCTGGACGTCCGTACTTAAAGCGTTTTGATACGTATGTGCACGTGTGCCAGCTATGGATCTAGACAAGCTCCATTAAAACCATGCGGTACTTGGGACTGACCCGGTAGGCCGGCAGGGGGGAGGGGTCCAGGGGCGATATGATGAGGAACCGGTACTGTAGGAGCTCCTGGAACAGAGGGCCATGATAGCAGTCACTATGAGACGTACCTTTATCTAACCACTGGCTCCTCCTCGGATCAAACCCCCCCAAGACAGACGCAATCTTGGTTTGCTTTCATAATATTCTAACAAAAAAAGTGGTATATTCTGCATCGAACCCCGAAAGAAACTGACCCTTGTTGTGCAACACACAGTTTCACTGAAAAACAGTGCAAAATGTGTTTTAGTTAGTTGTGCGTGTGCGTGTGCGTGTGTGTGTGTGTGTGTGTACCTGTCTGGAAGGCGCTGAGGGCGGGCGGCTGGGCGGAGCTGACGGTGACCCCACCCACAGACGGAGACGCATCAGGTGAGGCCGTGACACTCACGGCCGACAGGTGAACCTGGGAATCGCACCCACAACCACTCAGGATTACCGTAGTTCAAAATGCACCATAACTACCACTACACAGAAAACAGATCTTTTTATGACATAGTATCTTTAAAAAAGAAAAGGACAATTAATACCTAAACACTGTCAACGTAATATTAGTATGCTACTTTGATGCCGTTGATAAACCACATCTTTGATTGAGTCCCCAACGCTGTTGGATCACAGCAGTAAACGTCTCCTTTAAGCCTGACCTCTGTGAAGCCATCCTTAGGTGGTGCCGCCGCTCCGCTGGCCGTCGGGGCAGGGAAGCTGATCTTCTTGCCCTCGGAGAAAGGCAGCGTGGGTATCCGGTGCAGGTAGCCGTAGCCGATCCCACAGCCGATGCTGGGGACGGGGGCAATCGGGACAGTTCACACATTAGTCAAAAAAAGAATGCTCTGTTGAGTTCCTACGGCAGGGATGCGTTGCTAAAAGGACATACTGGGTTTTGTACAAGAATTTCATAACTTTCCTGAACTAGGTGTGTGTGTGTGTGTGTGTGTGTGTGTGTGTGTGTGTGTGTGTGTGTGTGTGTGTGTGTGTGTGTGTGTGTGTGTGTGTGTGTGTGTGTGTGTGTGTGTGTGTGTGCATCTTTGTCTGTGTCTGTATGTGTGTGTGTGTGTGTGTGCGTGCATCTGTGTTTGCACGTCTGCGTCTGTCTGTGCGTCTGTCTACATGGGTCAGTCTGTGTGTCTGTCTACATGGGTCTGTGTGTGCATCTGTGTGTGCGTCTGCCGGCCTCCACTCCCCCTCTCACCTGCCCTCCCCGCCCCAGTCGCAGTTGGGGGTGATCACCACCTCGCGGCAGCTGTCTGTGTCGGTGTTGTACACGTACAGCTTCAGCCCCTTCCCGTCGTACGCCTCGATGAGCGAGAACAGATCCTCGCTCTGTTTGAAGAAGGATTCAAGCTTCGAGTCAACAGTTGCCATCGAAGCACAAAAACGGGCCGGGTTCAGCTGTAGCGGCCATCTTGGCCCCAAACGCTGTCTCGGCTACCAGCTGGCGTTTGGAGCCAAGATGGCCACCACAGGTGAACCAGGCCCAGGGTGTCTCAGAGGATTCGTCCAGGTCTCGGCGCGAGAGGTACCTCGTTCATGACCGAGTCGGCCCCGATGATGTAGTCCGAGTGGGGTCTCAGGCCCGCCAGAGCCGCCGGAGATTTGGCCTCCACCTCCTAAAAAGAAAAATATGATGAAGGGATGTCGAGATTTCTCGCATCTTTCTTAAAAATTACAATCGCCACTGTTTAAATAGTGTGTGTCATTTGTGCAGTCCCACGTGAACACGGTACAAACGTTATAGAAGTAAAAATGTTATTCATTCATTATAATACATTAATGTTTTACTGACATGAACATGTTCAGAGTTCACCGAGACTCTGCATAGCCATTAAGCACTTAATGTATATTGTACTTCCTGGCACTTAATGTACGCACTTATTGTATGTTATACGTCCTGACTCCTGGCACTTAAAAAAAGTACTTAGCATTGTGTAGCGTCTTATCCTAGCTGTCTCTGTTGTGTACGGGGAATGGGTTAACCTAGTGATGGTTAGTGCTTGGCATTTGGTCCTATGAACATCCTTAATGTACCGGCAGGGATATATTATCGTTTCTCTTTTCTTCTGTTCTTCTTATTATAAGTTACAATGCCCTGAATGTGACTGTGGGGAGCCCCCTCACCACAGTAGCCGCCCCCCTAAATCCTTCACCCCTTACCCCATTCACCCCCCCTCACCCCCCCCAGCCCCTACCCCCACATCACCCCCCTTCACCCCCCTCACCCCCCTCCCCCCCACCCCCTTCCCCCCCCTCACCAGCACGTGCCAGACGTTCTCGTTGGCGCCGTCGAAGGTGCAGAAGCGGATGCTGACCCCCAGCAGGCCCTGCCCCCCCCACAGGGTGCTGGGGGTGACGGAGGCCTCCCTGACGTCCAGGGTCTTGCTGCTGTACACCAGCATCTTGAGGGGCCGCTCCACGCTGCCCTTCAGCAGCTCCTTCAGCGTGTCGTTGTCTTTGTTCTGCCCAACAACGAGATCCTCGTCAGTGGAGGTGAGTGTGTGTGCGTGTGCGTGTGCGTGTGCGTGTGTGTGTGTGTGTGTGTGTGTGTCAGTGTTTATGCGCCTGTATGTGTGAATGTGTTTGCAATGCATGACTCAATCCCGGTTAATACTGACAACCTTTCTTTAGCGGGATCGATAAGCAATACTCAGGATACCCTGCTACATTTAATCACACGCCCAGCGTCCTGTTTAACCTGAACGTGTGTAACCCACAACCGTCTGATTCTACCGGTTGTAGCCCCACCGGTCTCTCACGCATCACCCCTGGTGGTCCCGCCTACAGGCGTGTGATTGGCGTTCTGTTCTTACCAGTCGGGTGTCTGACATGGAGACGATGAAGTCAAAGAACGGCTCCAATCCAGCGCGGTGGCCAGGGGAATTCTCTTGGACCTGGAAATAACACCGTCATGGGGTTTAGTCCTGATGGGGATTAGTCATGGAGTTGAACAGGTGGACTAAAACAAAATGTTGACGCAGGGATATTTGTGGTACTTGAGTAGGGGCTGCCAAGCTGAATTCTCTGCTATGTGCACACATTCGGTTGCTGCTGTGCTAACACGGGCTAACTTTGACCATTTTACATGAAGAATTGACTGTGATTAAAGAGTAAAATAGGACCATATGGGAGACGCGACTACGGCAGAATCGCTTCATGATCATTGCAGTCGCCATCAATAGCCACGATTTCTGACAGCTACCCAGCAGCAGTAACATACGTTCGGTCGCAAATATAACGATGCGGATAATCCATGGATGCTTTATATTATTTGAGGACCATTGGTTCTCCAGCGTCGAGGGAGAATCTAAAGGAGATCTGAGCGGAACGTGGATGTGTTTCAGTCACCGATTGAAACCCATCCAGCCGCGCGTCAGAGAGCCATCTGCCCTGTTCAACATCTTACTCTGAGGACGTGGTATCCTTCAGATCCTCCGCCCGGGATTTCCACGCTCTGAGAACCCCCCATCTCTACCTGGAGGGTCGGTGGGCTGCTGGATGACACAGCCCCTGGAGAGAGGGAGAATGAGGCAGAGAGAGAAAGAGAGAGAGAGAGAGAGAGAGAGAGAGGAGTTTATAACGGCGACACACACGCCGCACAGTGCAGTGGTTCTTTCCTGCTGTTGCTGTCCCGGAATCCAAGCACTTCCGGTGAGGTGCACACTCACACGCGGACACCGTGGGGCGCACGCACCGCGCATCCCGCATCCCGCATCGCGCATCATGCAACCACGCATCCCTCATCCCGCATCATCACACTTCGACCACCTGTGCATCGTGCGTGGCTTCGCAGCAACCTGTATTAACTTACAATTTGAATACTTTTCCCAAAATAAACCGATACTCATGTGGACATTGCAAATTGAACACATTAATTAGCCTAATAGTTAATAAACATATTTACTAGGTAGGGGTTACCTATGGTAAAATAGGATAGGTTTAATATATGGACGGTCGTTGATCAGATGGTGTCAATGGGGAGGAGAATGGATGGTGTGTTTGGTACAGCTGCATAAAAAACAACTAATGTGACGGGATTCAGAGGCTGAGTAATGCGGGCGGATACTTTATCTGCGCCGTGCCACTCGTTGTAATTGAAAAGCGCGTTGTTTGAAGCTTTAAATATTCACCGCACGTATCCTTCCACACCTGGGACTTCAACTCCATCATATAATCACGGCGGTGGTGTGTTAGGGTGGGGAGCAGCGTTGCCAGATTGGGCCCGATTTCCCTCCCAAGCTGGCAACCCTGGTGGGGAGGCTTCAGGGAAGATGGTGGAGAAAGAAGGGTGCTATAAGTGCTGATAAGGGCTATCGTCATCCCCCATCATACGGAGTGTAGACTCGAGGAGAAGATTGATAAATATGTAATTGTATATCTTTGTGCTGCAGTGGGTCTTATCAAATAATTCGATATAAAGTCGTCGGGGACTGTTACTTTTCCCATCCATCATGCCGCGGGCCTGTCTGTGTGAATGTCAGATAGCACTCACCTTGCCTTCTCCGCCGCTCCGAGGTTGATCTGTTGATGAGGCGCGATTCTTTCACGGAATTCTCATTGAAGGGCGAACCGGGAGAGGATGTCGTTGATTCAGTGACTCACAATCTATAACACACACTATATAACACACACTATATGGCGTTTGATCACCGTGGCCTGGATGTTTGGCCGATTTCATATCTTTCATTCCCTTTTCATGCGTATAGCACACATAGGGCCTTTGCTTTGGGATATTCTTGATATTCCTACCCGACATGAAGGAGACTTGACGAAAACAAGATCTTTTTGTTATAAATATGTTTTGTTTGGGGTGTTGGGGTGTGGTTTTACTCCACAAACAGAAGCAACTGACTACAACAGGCTCGTCCGCGATGCAGTTTGGTTTTAGGGTCATGGTTAGGGTTTGGTTTTAGTCCTAGGCTTTGGTTATAGGGTTTGGTTTTACGGTCAGGTTAGGGTGTGGTTTAACGGTCTGCAAATCCTGTGCTATTTATTACCTTTAATTCCACTGCAAAGGGGGAATGTGGCAAATAAGAGGAGGCTATTCAGCCAACCATAGGCAATCACCATTACCTCAGGACTGAGAGTCCAGCCAGGAAACTGAAAGTCATATACGTCTGGAGATACATGGAAGAGAGAGACAGGGCTGCTATTGGCTGGCTTGGTCTTGGAGGAGAGATACAGGGCTGCTATTGGCTGGCTTGGTTTAGGAGGAGAGATACAGGGCTGCTATTGGCTGGCTTGGTCTAGGAGGAGAGATACAGGGCTGCTATTGGCTGGCTTGGTCTAGGAGGAGAGATACAGGGCTGCTATTGGCTGGCTTGGTCTAGGAGGAGAGATACAGGGCTGCTATTGGCTGGCTTGGTCTAGGAGGAGAGATACAGGGCTGCTATTGGCTGGCTTGGTCTAGGAGGAGAGATACAGGGCTGCTATTGGCTGGCTTGGTCTAGGAGGAGAGATACAGGGCTGCTATTGGCTGGCTTGGTTTGGGTCAGAAATTATTAACATTAATGCAAAAAACAAAAAATATATATAAATAAAAAAAAATGTGTTAGTGAAAGTTAAATATTAAAACCAACTGCGAATAAGCCGTCGTCAATGCACTAAATTGTGCAGAGAGTGAAGCGGTGGATGGGAGAGTGTTGGGCCCAGTCAATATTATTACCATTTCATTAGCCCTGCCTCTCACAATGGGAACATCAGCATCTATCAGGGAGCTAATGTGGCAGTGACTCCCAGGGGTAGGAGACAAACGTCTGGCACATCACAAAGTCATTGACTGGATGTGGGAGGAGGAGGATTTGGGGGGGGGGGGGAGGATTTTGGGGAGGAGGAGGGGGAGGGAGGAGAATGAAAAGGAGGTGGTTCAGTTTAATAGACACAGAGAAAGCCTCTGAGAAATCAAAGCAAAACACAGTGTGCCACACACATACACAGACACACACACAGGCACGCACAAATGAAGAGGACAGAACGACAACAGCGTTGAAGTTGTAACGTGAAGGGGTACAGTGGCGGTTTCATCATCAATGTCAAAAGGAGAAACATAACTCCATGTATCTGCGTAGCGGTTGCCCCCTACTGCAGGTAATTCCAGAGACAGACATAAGGGCATTACACAGTCTGGTGAACCGCCTCCTCCCCACCTCTCCCCCTCATCCCCCACCTCCTCCTCCCCCATCTCCTCCTCCCCATCCTCCTCCTCCTCTCCCCCTCCTCCCCCAGCTCCACCTATTCCTCCTCCCCCACCTCTTCCCCCCCAACCTCCCCCTCCTCCTTCTAAGAGTCATACCACTGAAGGTGAAACGAGGAGACGGGTCTTCCTTGTTATTGTTAAATCCAGCGTTCCACGGCATCTGTTTAAAGTGTAACAGTATGTGTCATTAGAATTGATGAGCTTAGCAAATGAGCGCACACCGTGTAATATCATTATATTGATTTGAACATAACATCAGGCGTCCACTACCAGTCTATAGGACTGTAGTAGCCGAAAGCCGAATCATGAACCTATCAATGAAATAACTCTCTTTATATAGGCTGCAGCAGCTAGGCTACATATACGGCATTATAGCTATAATGACATTCTGCGTTGTAGCAGACATCCCAACCCCATTGTCTCTGATGATGTAACTTCTGGAGGTGATCCAACCACACATTGAGTCACCAGACTGTGACATGAGGAGACCTTAGCTCCATTAGCCTTCAATGATCCCCAGCTTCTGCAGCACCTGCTACCCCATTAGTTCTGTAATTATCATCTTGGCACAATCCAGCAGACCCCAGGTATGATCACGTTACCGCCATCTTCAAAAACGAGCAAAGACAACCACCATGCGATGGGTATCCACCTTTCTTTACCTGTGGAAAGTCTTGTCGCCGTGTTACATTTTTCTTCGCCCATTACAACCGGCGCCTCTCCACCCAACACTCCTCCACCTCCTCCTCCTCCCCACCCACCCATCGCTACGTCATCACCCCCCCCCCCTCCGAACTTTACAAAGCAGCCCGTGACATCAGCTCCATAATGATCGCTGCATTCAACCGCGAAACAAAAGAGAGCCACTCCGGCGGAGAACGGGAGGGGAGCCAGTCAAACCACTGCCCCCCCCCCCCCCCCACCCCCCCTTTCCGGGGACTAAAACCAGCCGAGCACAGCCCTGAAATTGGCTGCCTGGGAAAAAATGTTAAGAGAGCACAGTCTAATGCATTTTATGATAAATATCTAAAAAGGTGGAGTAATGAATAGTGTGGTGCATTTAATGTGAAGGGGGGAGGGGTTATGAAATCCCAGCTGCTGGAGGATCAGCCAATAATATTTCCCTCAGGGCGATGAATCTGAGGGTAACGGTTGGTGACAATAAGAGAGACCAAAGAGATTTGAATAGGGCACTCAGGGCATATAGTACTCCCTACTAGGCTTACTTTGAGAGACCCAGACTGAACATCAAACTGCAGGAAACGCAAATGTTTAGGCCTTACCTATAGGACTACCCCTGCTATCAATGTCCTTTTTGACCCCCTAGTGGTCAGAAACTATTTAATACCGCTTTATGTAGAAATAAAAATAATATAAAATGCCAAGTATAAACATAGACGGCAGTTTGTAGAATGATGAATTAACGGCACAATTTACAATTTAGTAACAAGATGAAAGGCAGTGTTTGTCCAAATTCCTGAAATTTGAGGAAGAATGGTCAGAGCCTAGAAGTAAATGCATATGTCCTCTGTCAGTCCATTTATAAAAAAAAAATATGCGGTATGTGTAGTATATGGAGGACCCACACAGGCACATACATCAATGTATACAGTTCAGAACGATTCAATGTTAAAAGTCTAGCACTATAGGGTGTGAATGATTTTTTACAACATCTTTGGGTTGTTTTCGGAGGAGCAGGGTGACGATGTCCGTTTGAGACGGTGTGAGTGGTTTGGTAATGAGCCGCGGGTCGTAGCCGAGACAGAATGCACCTGGCTGGATGTCTCGGCTCCAGTCCGTTACCCAACCAGTGGGCCGTGTTATTTCTACAGTCGTCAATAAGTACTCACATTCATCAAATACACACAGGAAAACAGATACATTCTTACATAGAGAAAATGTAGACGAATAGGGGAATGGTACCATAAATAAATACAGGAAAAACGTATTTTCGATGTACTCTTCACATTTATTCATCCAAGCAGCTTAGACATTCATTTTTTATTTTGTCCCTATTTCGTCCTCCTCTCTGATAGAAGCTTTAACTACGTGAGGAACTGGAGGACAGACGGAATAAGTGTTTTGGGCGAAGGGGATGATTAATCATTATTGTGCTTTTAATTTAAACTCTTCATCAAAGCACAGGGAACCACACTGCTGGACTGGACAACATTTAGTCATTATCCACACGGACATGATAGAGTTACATCACATAGATTGCACTTAAGTTTAGGTGGCAAGGTAAATATCTCTACATAAATATCTTAATTAATCCACGTGAGAGGCAGGTATATATGCATATGTGTAACTAGTGTTCTTTGGTTCACAAATACACAAAAGGACGTATACGTAGTTTTAAAACATTCTGATAAACATTTCCAATCGAAATGAGGATATCTTAAAAATGGAATAGAATAGCGGATAGCCTATCCTTACTTACAATATCTTAAATGTAAGTAAACTGTTTCGTCCGTTACATTCTATCTGCCTGTTTGTGTTTTCTATAACAAAACTGGGACACATTTGTGACAAAAGCAATGTAACAATAAATACTATACACAGTCTAGACAAAAGGAGCAGCTCTAAAAACACAGCAGTCGATTACAATACTTGTGCTACACAGTCTTTATGAAAAGGACGCCATGGTGAGGGTACGGTATGCTTTTGGTGGGGGAAGTAATTTAGGTATTAGACAACACTACAGTCAGGACGTGAGATCATGTTTATGACAGCAATACTGTGGATGTTGACACTGGACACGTTTCCCGCTAAGTTCTACATTTTTTAAATTTACGATTTAATTACAACGTTGTGGTTATTACTAAAATGTTTAAGTCCACCACTAAGAGGGGGAATATTATAAGTGGTTTTCTTGCCACTACGTCATTAATAAAGAGGACTTTAATGGCCAAACAGCGTTACCAGAACACAGGGCTTGGGGGGGGTGTTGGGCTAAACTTTAATCGGAGGATTTAAAACCAATCCAAACAACGGTGTGCAGACCTTGGAGTGGGAGGGGTCTCTTCTGCACACCAGCACCAATCAGGCGCTCTCTCTTACAAGTCGTAGCCCAGTCGCTCGATCTCGTCGATCAGGAAGTCGATGTCGGAGCGGGTGGCAGCCGGGTTGGAGATCACCATGCGGAAGAAGTTCACCTTCGTCCCCTGTGGCTGGTAGCCCACCATGGTGGTCCCACACTCCATCATCAGCGCCTTGATCTTAGGAGCCACCTGCGCTCACGAGAGAGGACATATGCTGGTCACTCATTGGTCGAAACAGACCCATGCCGATCACTGATTGGTCTAACAGACCCATGCCGATCACTGATTGGTCTAACAGAGCCATACTGATCACTCATTGGACTAACATACCCATACGGATCCCATACTGATCACTCATAGGTCTAACATACCCATACTGATAGCTCATTGGTCTAACAGACCCATACTGATCACTGATTGGTCTAACAGACCCATACTGATGACTCATTGATCTAACATAACCATACTGATTCCCTGATTGGTGAAACAGACCCATACAGATCACTGATTGGTCTACTGATGGGTCACAGAGGTCAGGGGTCGTTACCTTGTGCAGCCGCTCCCGTCGCTCCTGGCCGTCGGGCAGGCTCCGCAGGCTCAGCGGAAGGTACCAGAAGCACACGTTGGTGTGCTGGGGCTGATGGAGAAACAGATGAAGGGGCCATGAGAAAGGTTGGACAGGATCACTGAATCAATACGCACTTCTGAAGTCACTTGTTTTTTTGTGATCGGCTAAAAAAATGTGCATTAGGTGTCGGACATTAGGCGGCCACGTTTCGGTGGGTTCACGTTCAATCAAAGTTTTGATGAGGACCATTATAAAAACATTATGGCTTTAAGTTGAGGCTTGCTTTATCAGATGAAGTGTTGATCCAACTGGATGTTATCAAAGTATATCATCCAAACTGTAGCGTAGCGGGACTGTTATGTCGGTTCAACGATCCATTCTCCGAGGCCACAGCTTCACTGGAGCTCTGTTAATGAGTTCCCGTGGTTTTTAATCATCAGAGAAATTAGCAGCTCCGACCCATTTTAAAGGGTTTTAATTGTGGGACGTTACGTATCTGCTGAGACGAGGAGGGAAAGAGTATCTTTAGAAGTACCTCTCCTTCGAACACCATCTGGTACCCCTCTCTGGTCTTGATCTTATTGTAGAGATACGCGGACAGGTCGAGACATTTGTCGATATGCTGCTCAAAACCTACTGTTCCCTGTGAGAGAGGGAGGGAGAGAGGGAGAGAGGGAGGGAGGGAGGGAGGGAGGGAGGGAGGGAGGGAGAGAAAGAAAGAGAAAGAGAAAGAGAAAGAGAGAGAGAGCGCGAGAGAGAGAGAGAGAGAGAGAGAGAGAGAGAGAGAGAGAGAGAGAGAGAGAGAGAGAGAGAGAGAGAGAGAGAGAGAGAGAGAGAGAGAGAGAGAGAGAGAGAGATCAATATAATTAATATTACTAATATTAATCAATAAGGTTATCAATATTCAGGTAGTTCTCTCTTCTACAACGGTAAATATGACCACATCCTCATCCCACTCAAACTAAACTCCTTAAACTCTAATACCCGACTCAAACACATTATAATCATCATCTACAGACGAGGCATAAAGCTACCAGAACTACAGGTACCTTTGCCTTCCACATGAGCCAGAACTTGAAGATATCCACATGTCGTCCACACTGGATGGCCTTGTCTCCCGTGTCGTAGCTGATGTCGTACTGTTTGTCGGGCTGGAACAGGTAGCCGGCACACATGGAGTTGCAGCCTTGTAGTACGCCCTGCGATCATAGAAACACAAGAGGCCGACGGGAGACAGGGTTGGTGCACCAAAGACGACATGGAGCATTAATGTGTGTGTATGCATGCATGCTTTGCATATATGTTGTGTGTGTGTGTGTGTGTGTGTGTGTGTGTGTGTGTGTGTGTGTGTGTGTGTGTGTGTGTGTGTGTGTGTGTGTGTGTGTGTGTGTGTGTGTCTGTATGTGTGTCTGTATGTGTGTCTGTATGTGTGTGTGTGTGTGCGTGCGTGCATGTGGGTGCGTGTGTCTGTATGTAAGTGTATGTGTGTCTGTATATGTGTGTGCGTGTGTGTGTGTCTGTATATGTCTGTGTGTATATGTGTGTGTGTGTGTGTGTGTGTGTGTGTATGTGTGTGTGTGTGTGTGTGTGTGTGTGTGTGTGTGTGTGTGTGTGTGTGTGTGTGTGTGTGTGTGTGTGTGTGTCTGTGTCTGTGTGTGTGTGTGTGTCTGTGTGTGTGTGTGTGTGTGTAAAGCCTACCCGCTCCCTGACCAGGATGGCAGAGCACTGCAGTGGGACTCCCATCATCTTATGAGGGTTCCAGGTGACAGAGTTTGCTCTGCAGAGACGTTGAGACACAGTAAGACAGCTATACTATTCTATGGTACATCCAGGCCGTATGTAATATGTAAAAGCTGTAATAGCTGTGTAGCATCACGTACTATGCTGTTTTATACATACATTCAGTCAGACTCCACAACACGCTTTTATCCAAAGCCACTAAAGTTGAGTCTGAGAACAACCAAAACATGCAATCACGATTAAGAACTACAAAACTCTAAAACCAAAAACTACAAGAGCTGCATGACCTGTTTGTAAAGACATAACGGGGCGGAGCTCTGAGTAGCTAAATGAACCACAAAGACATGGTGAATAGATTTGAAACTAAAGATATATTAGTGCATCATAGTCGCATCCCAGAGGAATCTCTGTATCTCTATACACCACATCCCTTAGCTTAGCAGAGGGATGTCCGTCCTAGGCCAGAATCCCCTGCCTGAGTTAGGACTGACCGGCCAAGTGAGGTTACCTCAGGTTACCTTTGACTAGCTGAGGATTCACACACACATTCAGGAACGTACCGCTCAATCCCATTCAGCTTGTGTCTGTGTTTCCTGGACATCAGCAGCCCTCCTCCCCATGCACCCTGTACACAACAAACAACAATAAACAACGATTAACAACAGTTATAGCATGAGTAATGTCACCTCCACAATTAACATCGTGACGTCGTCTTTTAAAATGTTCATCATTCCATCAATGTGTTTAATAAGTACTTTGAATCGTGTTTGCTGTCTGGAAGGTTCTGTGTAACAAAAGTTTGATTTGATCTGATTTGATCGGAAAATGTTTTGAAATGTAAAATATAACTGATGATATCCCTTCTCGTTTATACACAGAAACGTGAGCTGATCTCGGTGATTGGCTGCAGCAGCATGCGCTCATCTGTTTATCTGCCAACCCAGTCTCACGGAAATACGTGACACTGTCACGTCATTTAATCTAAAGCACAAATTTCTAACAATATGACAGCTTTTGGCCACCCGTTTCTACTCTCACCTTTGATTCTGAGAAATTGTGACAATTCACGGATATATTTAATGCAGGTGCGCTGCTCTGTAGGCAATCCGCGACGGAAAAATAGGTAGCTGCCTCATCTCTTCTTTTTAGAATGACTTTACAATTTTTGCTTTTGGCACGGAAAAATTGAAGTTACGTGGCCCAGATCACGAATTAATAGATTAAATGACGTGACGTGACAGTGTCACATATTTCCGTGAGCCTGGGTTGCATCTGCAGCCCGCAGCCCTACAGTGTTTTATGGTATCGGTGTCAAGGCTTGGGTGTTTCCTCACGTCCACGTGGAGCCACATGTTGTACTTCTCGCAGATGTCCGCGATCTCGTTGATGGGGTCGAAGGCGCCGTAGACCGTGGAGCCACCGGTGGCGTTCACGAACATCGGGACGTAGCCCTGTGGTAATAACAGCATCGGGGAGACGTTAGTCACCGTTTAAAGGTGACATATTTCACCACCCAGGTGTGAGAGTGTGATTAGCCGTTACAAGCCAATTTGAAAATCAGCCTCTTCTGACATCACAAGTGGGCGTGTCCACCTAGATGTGTGCTGGATAGATAAGTCTACCAGCCTACCCAGTGGACTGTAGCAAGCGTTGCTCATCTATCCGTCATCATGTCGGAAGAGGCCGATTTGCAAAACGTCTCGTAACACTTAATCACACTTACACCTGGTGGTATAATATGTCACCTTTTAACATGCTAAGATCCAGAGATCTTTATTCTCCCTGTCCTCATATCCACCCCTTCTCTATTCTCCACTCTCCACTTTGGGAGGGCCCTCTCCCAGCTGCATGTCTCGTTAAATCCTCCCCGGTTGGTGCAGCGCTTCAGGGTCCAGTGAGGGACGTTAGGAGGCGGATGGATCACACGTCCACCCAGAGAGAACCATTAACCCCAGGCTGGACCTTTCTGTTGTTCTGGAACCGGTCTGTCCTCGCTCCACAGTGAGGGGGAAAAACACTGAGTTCTCCACCGCACTGTGAGTGTTGGTCCTGCTGCACCGTCATCTCCATCATCATCGTAATCCTGGTCCTTGTCATTGTCATCATCTTCATCGTCGTCATCATCATCACCATCATCATCCTCATCGTAATCCTTGCCATTATCATTGTTGTCGTCTTCATCCTCATCATCACCACCACCATCTTCCTTATCCTCATCGTTATCCTCGCTATCATCATCATCATCATCATCATCATCATCGTCATCATCATCATCATCATCATCATCATCATCCTCAACCTCCATCTCATCATCCTCTCTGGTATGTGTACATTGGGGCTCAGTCTATGTCGTTCCATAACTGAGACCCCAATGTTTCCAACACATAGATTACCTTCTGCTTTGCGTCGATGACTTTGGCTTCCAGATCTGCCGGGATGACTCTCCCTCTGTGGAACGAAGGGACACCAAACGTGACGCGCGTGAGGCTACATCGAGATACGTTCCAACCAATCACGCGCAGCCGCCCGCCCGCATGTGACTCGCGTCCGCCACCCACCTCTCGTCCGTCTTGAGCAGGATCAGGTTCTCCGTCCCGAAGCCCAGGGCAGCGCTCGCCTTCTTGATGGAGTAGTGGCTCTGGGGGGGGGGGGGGGGGGGGGCGGTTAGAGACACTCAGTATGCAGCGTTTAGTCACCGTCGTTTAGCCCAGCGTTGCGCACACTGTGTTTAGCCAGGGCCCAGTAGTGCCGGCCCCTTCGCCTCCAGGGTCCACTTAGACCCACATAAATAAGACGGAGTATATACAGAGCTGGAATGGCCGAATTAGCATTAATGCCAAAACGAAGAGGGTGTTAAGTGTTTTCCATCCCTGAATGAGTGACTGAGGACCGGTAGTCCCGGCTGTGGGGCTGAGTCAGCACTAATGTTCAGCAGACACTTACGGGGACTTACTTTGGGACTTCCACTTGAAGTCATAAAAAGGCGTCCGCTGGATTCAGATACTAGGCGTTGAGGTCAGACTACCAGCTCAGGAAGCCACACGGGTCAGGCTCGGACATCGGGGGATCGAACCCAGTGCTTTGCGGCTGGGATTGGAACACCGTAACCGCTACACTACCCTGCCCTAGCCACGCCATCCTACCCTGAAGTCATTCTGTTACTTTGTTAGAATGTTTATTTTTTTAATTCGGTTCCCCTCTGCCCTTTCGGTGCATTGTCATCTCTGATCATCCTAACGCCACGGTTACAGTAACCATGCCAACAGAGGCCTTGTTCTCCTCACGTGTTCGGAGGTGAAGAGGACCAGCCGAGGTGCGGCGGCCATGCCTTTGGTCTTGACCTCGGGGAAGTACTTGTATCTGGCGATCATCACGCTGTACATGTTGGATATAGCGCCGCCTGCGGACAACGACAGGGGACGTTTAAAGTCGAGCGTCGTAGCATCGGTGGAACACAGACAAAGAGAGCATCCAACTGTTGCAGAAGCCCACACGGGGCTAGGAAGATGTGTTTGCGAGATCTCTCACCTGGAGAGAAAATACCGTCTCCCTCTCCCTCTGGCCAGCCAACGATCTCCCTCATCTTCTTCAGAGTCAGCTGCTCCATCAGCACGAAGACTGGAGCTATCTCGTAGGTAAACCTGGAGATCCGATTGGAGACAAAGCGTGAATCGGTGTCATACGCTTTTGCCGGCGTACTGATGCAAATTGTGGAAATGCGTTTCAGGCACGGATTGGTGATTAATCAATGCGATACGTCCTCCCAGGTACATGGAGATGTATTCGTATTCACGCTTTAAAGTTCCTCAAACACACGCAGCTTATGGAAGTCATCAAAACATTATCAAACTTTTTGGATGAAAGTTGTTTTTATAGAAAAGTATTGAATTCAAGTATGCAAATGTGTATCCACAAAGGCATTAAGGCATGAAATGAAACAATACAAGAATACAAACACACAAACACATCCTGCTTTCGTCTTGCATTGAATATAGCGTAGCTCCCTCAAATGATCTCCTATTTTCATTTTAAGCCTCTTACATTTTCAATTTTCTTACTTGGCACACACAATGTCAGCCTTGCACTTTCAGTAAACCACTAGTTTGCGCTAAATTATTTTCATTCCAGTCGTTGACAGATGACAGATGATTTATTTTGTGCAGTCACTGCCAGGGTTAATTTTGGTTGATGGAACAATCAATTAAAGTTAATTGCTAAAATGTAAGAAAGCCCCCACCTTCAGGTTGAAGTCATTACTGAGGGTTTTGCCTAAAATACCCCATCTTACGTTAGAGTTTTCATCTTTGGTTATTTTTCAGCTGCCTTTGTCCAAAGAGACTCACAGTGATTAGGGCAGGGCATCTTGCTCCAGGTAGACTGCAGTCATTGGGAATCAAACCTAGTACCTTTCCACTGGTCAACTCACATCATAGCCACTGCACAGTTGTGTCCAATATTGTTTCAATGTTATTCTGCCTATTTGGCGCAATCAGTAACTGCCAGAGTTGAATTCTGGTAGTTACTGGAGCAGGGTGCAGCCTATAATAGACACGCTTGGATCAAGGGTTTAAATAGAAGGAGTTCGGGAAAGGTTAATCATATGTTTCACTGAGAACCAAAGGCTGAAGTGCAACCAATGTATTCCGGCAACCACCATGAAAGCCCCAACAAATAGAGCTATTGACGAAACAAAGCTTTGATTGATAGCGGTGAAGCGATTAGTCATCCATGTTACTACTAATAATAGCACGACCAAGCACTTTTGGAACACCATGTAGGGGTTTCAAAACGGCCCTCTTGAAAGCTGCTGAAGCAGGTGAAAGCAGGACAGAGTGTGTTGTGGTGTTTGATTTAACGGTGCGCTAGGGTGCTCCATCCTCAGCCGGGGCGACGAAGGAAGTCGAGAAAGTTTTACAGGAAAGTGCAAAAGTGATGATATGTTGTCGGTTCTGAGGGACCACATACGACTATTTCCCGGTGGCAGATGCTGAGGCAGCAGTGCCCATGAGCTTGGCATTAATATCTATAGCTGCAGGCCAGAGTGTCCCTGGCGTTGGCAGTGGAAAAATCCATACGTTGTTTACTTTTTAATGATTTGACTCGGCTTTTTTTCGGAGTTGAGCTAACTAGCTCGTCAACATTTGTTAACTAGAGTTGTCGGGCTCACCCTTCGTCTCCCAACAGGGATGTGAATAACACACTGTTGATGGAAAGAAGATTGCATCACGGAGAGGGGGTGAAACTGTGTTAATAGACTCTGTGTGTTCAGGGCACGATCTACCCGGGAGGAGACTGGTGTATGCATGCATTAAAAGTATACATTTTCAACAGATATTGTGTGTGCTTTTTCGGGTTAGAAGTCTCATCTGTCCTAGACGCAATATCTCACAAATAAATTGCCACGACACGTTTTTGACAAATATGAGTGAGGATCTCTAGGTATGTATGGGGAAAATCAATCACTCTCAGAATTTAGTCTGCATCATTAAATTGTTTTGCTTTATTAGCTACCTAAACGATAAATTACTCAATGACGATTACTGATAAATATGAACACCATTAACCTTTAGAATTGAGACTGCATTATGTTGTTATTTATTTGTGTGATATTTAATTATGAGCAACCTTTCTTCATCCATTTTGAGTAATATCACTGCTTTCGTAAATCCATTAAATACAACCAGGCCCTATTAACCAGGCCTATCCCTTTGCATGTAGAAGGTTGTATTGCAGGCTTCCATTTAGATTCTTTATTTTACGTTAAGCATCCTTTCTCCACCCAAGCCTCCATTTCTATCTGAGAGGGTTGACCGCTGGGGGGGGGGGGGCTGGAGAACAAGGGACCAGAGTGAATTGCCTTAATGGTGATTCACTTTGGGTACCGTTAACCCCAGGAGAGGCTGCGTCTGCTCGGGCTATTGTCACCGGCCTCGGAAACAAGTGTTACATAAAACAAGACACCGTGTCCTCTCTGAGCGCCGATCAATATGCAATCTGGATTGCCTGCAGGCCCGTATAATCCGGCCTCGTGGTGGGAGGCGGTGGTGTGTCTCCCACCGCGTCCCCACCATCACCGTGGGGGTGGCGTGGTGATGTCCTGTTGGCATCACCCTCTGAGACTGGGATCGGGATCTTGTGGGTGATAAGGGGTGATATTATGCCACCAGGTTTGAGTGTGATTATCCATCTGCATGCAACATTTACTCTAGTCCACTGGGTAGGCTGGTAGATTGATCTATCCAGTGTAAATCTATTGGTGGACCCACCGCTTGTGATGTCCCTAAAACTCAGGAAAAGGCCGATTGTCAAACGTCTTGCAATGGCTAACCACACTCACACCTGGTGACATAATATCAGCCCTTAAAGTCCATCCTCATGTCCAGCATGCGCGTGTTTGTGGCGCTCACATGTTGGTGTTGGCGGTGGACGTGAGCCACTCCCCGGCCAGGCCGATGATGTCCAGGCCAGTGGAGAGCTGGTTGAAGAACCGGGGATGACCTTCACATGAGACACGAACACATGGGATTTACTTAGCTTGTTTACTACTTGCTGCTATGTGATTGTTGAGGAACCAAGCCTAAGAATTCTACTCTTGCGTCCTTGTACAATGACATGTCATAAAAGTAACTCTGAATCTGATTCTGAACACGACAACAGGAACAACAGGGGATTTGAGGAAACGTGTCTCCAGATCATCAATACTAATCAATAGTATTGTACTGTTGCTAATTAAGACCCCATATTGGGTTTCCGTTCTCACCGGTCCGGACACCGTACTTCAGGGTGTCCCTGCAGTCCACCAAGATCTGCTCCAGGGACTCGGGCTGGTCCGACAGCTCCAGGTTGAAGCCCTCCATACCCTCCAGCAGCTGGTGGGGGTGGTGGAAGTCCAGCACCTTGGTGGAGCGGTCGAAGGTCTTCCTGACGTACGTGGTCAGGATGTCCACGATCTCAAACAGGAACTGCATGGTCTGCTCCTCGCCGTTCTTGGCCGGGAGCAGATCTGGGGCGACCCCGGGGGTAACATGTTGCGTATAGTTATTTATATAGTTATTATTTGTATTTTAGTTCAGGCCCTATTCTAGTTTACAACCAATGATTATCTTATCATTCGGGAAAAAAATAGAAATCAATATGTGGGCTGTATATAGGCATATATATACAGTATATAGTGTAACTAACAATAATAAAAAATAATAAACATAATAATGGCTAAACAGAAAATACACATAACACAAAGATATATGATTTGGTTAAATGGATGAAATCTCTGGCTGTCAAAATTCAAAACTCATTCATTTATAAATACAACTTTGATCATTAATATTATTTATTTTTTATTAAATATATGTTTAGGCACATTCTTAGTAGGCTATTATAAAAATAAAACATGTAATTTTTCTGTAACCGTGTTGTTTCCCCGTGTTTTCCTACCTCTGGCGAACAGGTTGGAGAAGTCCGTTTCGGAGCGTCTGAATGGGCCATCTCTCGCGCTGTTGTCACACGACCGCTGGTTCTTGGAGGAGCGCTCCTGGAAAGAACTCACGATCCGGCCCTTGTCGTCAAGGTTGTTGTTCTTCTGCAAAAATCCTAAATGATCACAGCACGGGGACGCAGGTGGGTGTGGGACATTTCCAAACATTTCACCAGCACTCTTCTCTTCTTCGCTGCTCTACTGCTCTACTGATCCCAGGTCCGAGAGGGGGGGGAACTGCACAGACCGAGGATTCAATTTATAGACGAAGAGCTGGAGGGAGGCTGGGCCCAATGACATCAGGACAGAACCACCAATGCGAACAATGCGCTGCTAATTAGAAAATGGAGATTTCCCTTTGTCAGACCAACAGCCCGCCAAGGAGTTAATAAAGGGGAGAGGCTTTTTGTGAATGGCAATACTGGAAGTGGTGTTACGGAGCTCCACCTATGGGTTTAGGAAGAACCCACGACACCTCTCACCCTTCATCACCGTAAACCCCATGAGAATGTCAGGCTAGGAATCGATTGAGATGTTAGCCTACGGAGGCCACAATGTCCATTCTATGTAGGCCTGTAGGCCAAATAAACCGAATTATTATGTAATTTAATAGAGGCCAAGGTTGACTATACTGGGGGAGTTTTTCTTTGTGTTTGTTGACTGTTTGCAAACCAATGTGAGGCAATCTGAATAATCAAAAAAGTAAAAATAAAATCGTTGGCGGTGTCAGTGACAAGTGAGGCATTGACCACCTTGGTCAGTCCGGGTCCCAGTAAACTACTGTAGCCTGGAGGCTTGGGTTGACCCTCCACACGCCAGTCAATCCCAGAGGACCATCAGAGCGTGCCAAAGCAAATTTCCCATTCATACATCATCATTTTTTTTAAATGATTTTATTAAAGGCCAACGGTTCACTCAGTTTAGTTTTTTTTTTATAACCATACAAGCCTTATACCCATCTAGGGCCAATCAACGAGAGGCTTGAGGCCTGCTTTTTATTACCCATGAGGACTGCATGGCCTATAAAACACACAACGTTGTGTTGAGCTGGGTCTTTATCTCTGACCAGGCAATGGGAGGCTTTTACTCCAGCAGGTCAAATAATGGTGTGAAATTAACGTTTAAAAAGGGGATCTTACCACATATCTTTATGCCCAATTTTCTGGTGCATCCATGGGCAACTCCGTACCACGCGTCGTAACCTTAAATAATTATGATGAGAAACCACATCAAATAATCTAGTAAAAACAGCCAAACGCATTTTTAAAAAAGATATACATTATATGCAAAAAGAAAATTTGAGAATAAAAATTGATACACAACTAAACAATAAAAAACAATACCTCTCCTAAAAACCCTGAATTAGCCTAATAGTCGGATACATCATAGCCTTAGTCAGCCTATTTATTGTTGGACCCGGTATCTTCTTATAGTCCTGTGTGCTTTATGGTGACTACCCTTTGTAAAGATTTAGCATTTATCTGCCGTGTGATTTATTCCTCGCTCCGTATATCTAATTGGGTGGTAAAGATGCTGGTTAGAACGCACGCATCAGTCGGCCTGCCCCGGCAGATAGAAGACCTCCGCCTTATCAAGGGCTCCCAGCCGGGGGGAGGACAGGGCGTTTAGCCGGTGGGGGCTAGGGACGGAGGGACAGAGGGACGGAGGGACGGAGGGACGGAGGGACGGGGATGTGTGTGGGGGAGGCTACCACCACTACATCCTCATTTAACCCCAGCTTTCTTTTGATCATTACCTACATCATTACCCTCCACAGCCCATCGGAGGCACTTTAACCCGGGCCTGCTTGAGTCTTTTTTCCCATTTAACAACCCGTATCAGCCATCTTTTAAAAAGAAAGACAAGTAAAAATAGGCGTTTGAAGAAATGGAGGTTGAAGGAGGCCTATTGAATACATCTGAGGCTGCTCTCCTCTAAGATAATACAGTCTAGTATAGATACTAGCATCTGCTGCGAATGCAAACGAATGATCTGCTATAAAGGCCTGTCGACAAAATCTGATCAAAATAATAATTATAGTCAATAATGATTGTAATCAAATAATTACTGTTATTTCTCTCTCTCTCTCTCTCTCTCTCTCTCTCTCTCTCTCTCTCTCTCTCTCTCTCTCTCTCTCTCTCTCTCTCTCTCTCTCTCTCTCTGTCTCTCTCTG
>NC_079431.1:2926071-2961071 GCF_026213295.1 Gadus chalcogrammus
CAGCTCTGCACATTTACCCACAACGGCGACGTTTGACGCTGTGCACGGTGTGACTTTTGTTTGTGTGTCGATTTTTTATCCCTCGCTCTTTTTTACTCCTTGTCACGATCATGGACTTGAAGTTGGATGCGTGCAACACATTACGTGTGCGTCTGTGTGTGGGGGGGGGGGGGGAGGAAGGGAGGGGGGAGAAGGGGAGGGAAAGGTTGATGTCTTAACGTGAATGAGATATGAGAATGAGACCACAACAGAGCGATCCTCCATTGATCCACATTGAAAGAATTACGTTCTCCAAAAATATGTTGTGTTTTTTCTCGTGTCATCCAGAGCATTGTGTTTAAACCGGCGTCGATGCCTATTCGTTCTGCCTCAAACCCCTTATTTCCAGCTGCTATCCAAAGGCAGGTGAATGGTTTCGAGGCGACAGACAGGCGAGGTCATGCATCAGACCACAAGGTGGCAGTAAGGAACCACGAATGACTCTCCCAGAAGAACACGACACAAATGGGCCATCCCTGAAATAACTTCTGAAAGCTATTACCATCCGACCTATTAATCAGCAACAGCTCATCATAACACCGCAGATCCACGGGTGCGCGTCCTGGGTACACACAGAGGAGTACAGATCCACAATGCTGTTTTAGACCTTCTTCTTCCTCTTTGATAACGCATGATTGCCGATCTGTCGAGGCCCGGTCGACACTCAGGGATTGGCGTCCACACAGTCAAAGCAGACGCCGTGTTGTTTACCTTTTAAAGAGGTAAGGTGTGAGTTAATGTTTTCAGCACTGGTTCAGCACCGATGCAGCACACGTTCGTACATGGGCCCCCAGAACCAGTCCCTTCCACTGTTGCGGTAGACGCCATCGTATGCTTAATGACAGTTGACTCATGCTCAACTACACCAACAAATGAGATGGTGGTTTTATGTAATTTGCAGCTGACAGTACCGGCTGACAAGAAAGGCAGCACTGGCTATGCGGTAATACCAATCAATCACCACCAGGTGGAGCAAAAAGCTCATTGCCAGAACCAGCGAAAATGTTATGTTCGTGTGTGTGTGTGTGTGTGTGTGTGTGTGTGTGTGTGTGTGTGTGTGTGTGTGTGTGTGTGTGTGTGTGTGTGTGTGTGTGTGTGTGTGTGTGTGTGTGTGTGTGTGTGTGTGTGTGTGTGTGTGTGTGTGTGTGCGCGCGTGCGAGGCATGAGTTATCTTTAATATCTATTATCTTCAGTTAATTCAGTTAATATGTGTCTATGCATGATTTGCTTTATTCAGCTTTTTTCACTACTGTTCGACCAAATCTTCTACCGGCCGACTCTTACTATTATACTTTCAAGACAAGAGCCTGGGAAGTGTCAGAGTTGTGAGAAAGCCTCTTCTCTCCTCTGTGGTGAGACGGTGTCAGCTCTGAGCTCCCAGCTGTCAGACGGCGCCTCCAGGGGGTCTCAGTGCGTCAGCGGCCATCACCTCGCGTCCTCAGAGCTGCTCCTCACTGCCGTCTTTTGACTCAGCCAGGCACCCGTACACCCGACGGGGACTTGACAGCGAAACCTGATCACCCATCAACAACTTTTGAATGTGTCAAGGTGAAGAGTGTGACCAGAAATGGTATTCCAAAGATTCAAGCTGATGAGGTAAACATGAACAAGTGACATGTGAACTTAACCACAGCCAGAGACATACAATGAGGTAGGCCTAATTAGTTTTAAACCGTGGCAAACCCTTGGCCAGAATTCAAGGGTTGCAGACTGAAGGTACTTTTTGTGTTGAATGACATGCAAACAAAGGTATCAAACCAGTAAACAAATCTATGAATGACTATTGTCTGTTGCCACTATTGTTCTGTGTGAACTGATAACAGGGCCGGTGTTCCGGTTCTCTTAGCTTGTATCAGAGGCCGTTTCCTCTCTCACAATGCTTTGATTTGGCTCTTTGTTTTAGGAATTCACCTGATTGGTTTTGATTGAATTAACTCTATATTTCTTGCTATTATATGCATTTTACAGGAATTGAATTTAACCATTAGCAGAGCACTGCATGGAGCAATGACAGTAGGTGTTTGGGCACAGAGAAGTTTAGCATTAAAATCTAGCCGTCTACGTTAGCCCTGTATGTTAATTAGCATTGACGGCGCCTGGACACCCAGCTGAGCTGAAGGTGTGGGCCGACCATCAAGGTAAGGGGAAATATAATACATCCAAGCGGCCCACATGAGCTGGTCTGGACTATCTGTGGGGCCCAGACCCCCGCTAATGTCAACAGTAGAGATTAAGCTGCTGTAGGTCATGTTTGAGAGATGGAAGGAGAGAGAGAAAGAGAGAGAAAAAAAAAGCGAGATGAGAGCAAGATTTTGAAAATAACCCCCCTCTCTGCTTCATCCCTCCCGAGAAATGTTGCAGTTCACCTCAATTTGATTGACAGGTAAGCTGGATTCCCTGAACCAATCTTGGACAAGATGCCCTGATTGGTGCAGAGACGGGAGCATTCTACAATCTAAATCGTCTAAAACACAGAGCCGGGCCCGGCACAGTCGAATGGGACTGATATTTTCACAGAGCGTTTCACTCCCTAATAGCTGACGGATGACTGAACCATTTATAACAAATAACCCTCAAATAATTACTCATTAATCTTACATATAGCAGCTTTAAAGTTATATAAATGAATACAAAAATAGATGCGTTTAGAAATGTATATTGTAGGAAAGAGAAATGATGAAAATATCCCATCAGGGGCTTTGTTTCCTTTGCCCTTTGACTAAAACAAGGCAAACTTGGAATCCAATTTACCAAATTTGCACGGTCCAAACATCCACCACCCTTCCCTTAAAGGCTAATTAAAATATGAAAGCTTAATTCTGTAATTTTCAAATAAAAATGTTAATGACTTAAAAATCAAAGGAGTAATTAAACAAAGGGAAAACATGTCTTCATGACTCATAAAGTCATAACACAATGAGTGTGATGAGATAACCCCCAAAAATCTACATATATCTAAATCTTAAAGAACGCTAATAATATTATTCAAATATGGAACAAAGTGTTGATAGGTAAGTCATACAAATCGTTTTATCGCACTATACCAAACATTGTTGAAAAAAAATCATTGCGCACTTCAATCATTTTGGGTTCTGCCGTTTACCTCACAATCGTTCAATCACAACGGTTATTTTTAAACATGGCGTCATGTGACTGGAACACAGCCCAGGCTTTGAGCCGTTGCCATTGCTACATCACACTTCAACTACAGGGGTTGCAGTGTCAGCAGGGCGCCTACACGTTGACTCTGGACTGAGCTCTAAGTTCTGAGCTTCAAGCCCCCACTGTCTTGGTCGGTCTCATACTCCTACAGAAGCTGCTTCAGATCCAGGGCTGTGATTGACTGTCTTGTGGAGGCTCCAACAGACAGTCAATGGAGCTGTGATGAATGATTAATAACTATTGTGGTTGGTGACTTATTGAGATCGACTCTTCTCCTTTGGAGGACGGACATATTGTCACGGGAACAGTGAAGGCTAGTAAAGTACATGTTTTAGCGAGCATGATGAACACTTTAGGGTGTGTCTTTGCTCAATACTTAACATAATCATAAACATTCAAGTCTCACAAACATTCACTAGTCCCCAGACTTGATAATACATACGCAAAACCATGGTTTATGTCACACAGGAATGACTTGAACAACTCTGGTTTCTTGGATGTTACCTCACTTCCATTATTTCACCAAGATCATGTCATAATGAGACGATAATTAGACAAGTTTACTGAATATGATCTAATATGATCACTCTTCCAATAGTGAGGCCTATATGGTGTATGTTGCTACATTTGCATATATATTTAGGGCATTTAGCAGACGCTTTTATACAAAACAACTTACCTTAAGTACATTTGTCAGAAGAAAGAGAAACGACAATATATCTCTGCCGGTACAGTAAGGATGTTCATAGAACCAAATGCCAAGCAATTACAATTTCTAGGTTAACCCATTCCCCGTACACAAAAAGATAGCTAGGACAACGCTAAGTACTATTTGCAATAGTATCATTTAACATTGCTGGCATCGGAAGCCTCAGTGGAAAGCAAACCCCCCCCCCCCCCCCCCATGCCTGAATACTGGTTGTTCGTCTGGACGCTCGGGATGGTGATGTGATTGTAGCAACAATGTGTCTATGCTACACGCCCCCTATAGGTGACTTTTACTGGGCCCCTCCAGAGAAGAACAGGGGATGGTGATACGGTTTATTGTAAAGTTGATCGACAATGCTACCTGGTGCTCCATGTTGCCATGCAGCAGGAGAGCTATTGAGTGTGTGGGGTGATGCCTGACCTTTGCACATTGATTGCTAAATGTGCATCAGGTGTGCTGCAGCATCAGAGTCCAATCAGTCTGACTCGGGCCAGGTGAGGCTGCTTCAACCAGCCATCCGCCACACACTCTGCAGTGATGAAGGTGGAGCCCGGATTATGTGACTGCATTATCAGTGTACGCCTCTGTTCATTATTGTGGCTACTTAACTGTAGGCCTATACATGTGACATGCGAATGCCTACATATACAACACTATACAGGTTTTAGAAAGTCTCCTTCTATTTAGGGGATCATAACATTTAAAGAAAGGCTCTGGATCATGTTTAATGTCTTCTACATAAAGGATCATAGCATTTGAGAAAGTCAAATGGGGCTGATTCATGTTTAGGTATCTTCTTTGCAGCTTAATTTATTCTTCTCCTTTGTTCTAATCATTGACAAAAGTAGTAGTATATTTTTGATTATTATATTTAATAATAATTATTATATTATATTTAAAGTAATATATTTAATGATTTATAATTTAAATGTAAAAATTTGATCTGGATGTGATATATGCTTGATGTGTCTAACATAATGCAATCCTTTGACGAAGTCGCCAAATCCCTCTCTCCAGAACAGTATGTGAATCAGTGCTTTTTTCCAAATATAGAAACTAAATCTATCCATCGGATCCAATAAACCGCTTCATCAAATAAATACACGTCCTCCACACTTCCTATTAGTGGAGTGTTGTGTGCCGGTGTGTGTGACAAGAAAATAATACGAGGCATTTATTATGGAGATACCTTCTACCCTACGATAGGGGGCGCTGTTGAGGTTGAGACCTCGCAGTTGAACCGAGTGGAATCGCTGAAGTTCGCAGCATCTGTACAACAGAGTTCCTGGATGACCTCATACATACGGAGCTTTTGAAGGCAATTGCCAACCAAACATGAAGGGTGTAAGACATCTCTGTAGCACTGCCAGACAGTGATGCAACTCACCACATGATTCCCAATCGATTCACTCAATGGAGCTTAATGATTAACTTTCGCCTTGTTTTTTACAAGAGTTTGTATAGATCTGTAATTGCCTTACTGCGCATCAGACCACTGTTGAAGACATGCACATGTTTGTGTGTGTGGTTAGAAGTACAACAGGATAAGGCCGTCATAAGGATCACAGACAGATCTTCTCCTGGTGGGTCTGGAACCTAAAGGCCCATGGTGGGGTTGGACCACATCATGGGAGGCAACACTCAGCACTAATTGTGGCCAGGTCCACCCTTGCAGTCCTCCCTCTTCGGTGTGCGATCTGTTGTGATAGGATAATATGAAGTGCTCTTTGATCATTGTCGGCCAAGCGGCTAAAAAACAACATGGAATTTAACGTAAAAAACATCAATCAATATGAACTCTGATCTTACTGTTCAAACTTTTTGATATAAATTGTTGTACAACCTCAAGCAAGGGTGTGTGTGTGTGTGTGTGTGTGTGTGTGTGTGTGTGTGTGTGTGTGTGTGTGTGTGTGTGTGTGTGTGTGTGTGTGTGTGTGTGTGTGTGTGTGTGAGAGAGAGAGTATGTGTGCATGGACTTGTGCATGCGTGGCTCTATGTTTATGTTTGTATCTCAGGTCAGACTTTACTGTTGCCTAAGTCCACTGAAGAGGTGTTTCCATGACTACGGCGCTCTTAGGTAGAGGAAAAACCAGAGTGATGTAAAGTGAAGTTAGGTGTTCAAAGTTTGAAACGCTATTAATAATTTAAGACTTGCAATCCTTTGCCACCCATCGCATTAAATAATGACAAATGATCAGATGTGTGTGGAGTAATCAAACCGTATGCTATTAGTGCTTGACATTTCCACCTGTTAATGCGTTAAAACAGTACCTCAATAAAGAGACTGTATCACTATTAACATTAGAAGGATAAATGTGTAATATTTACAATATATGTAGGCCGGTAATAGGCCACAGTGGGTTTCAAAACGTTTACAGTGGCTGCCTGTTGGTGGTAAACTAAATTATTTGAATATCAACATAACGTACATGATCTATTCAACTCATCCTGTGAAGGATTTTCCTTTCAGATGGAATGAGAGCATCACACGTCCAACACTCCTCAACTAAACATCTAGTAACCTGGTCGCCGTGGTGACAGCTGGACCCTTCCTCTCACGGGTTAATCTAGGTATTAAACTATAAACTACACTGCTTCTTTCTCCGAGTGTGTGGAGACCATGTAATAATGCCCGGTGCCCGCTTTACATTATGCTGCACATTGTTCTAACTGGACGTATCGAATATTTGTATCATCGGTGTGAAAAATGTATAATAAAATAACCTGCTTACCATTCCTAAAATTCTGCAATTTCAACAGTTAGGTTTTTTGTTTTGGATTTTGTAATGATTATTGATTATCCTCAGCCTTTTGAGATATAAACATCTGCTGTGACTAAATTGAAATATGTTTTTGGTAAAGCAAGATAATATACTATTATCAAAGGTTATAAATGAGCTGAATAACTTCTGCACACAAGTTTCTCGACATAAACCAGTGTCCAACTTCAAGAAAAACCTTGAGTTCATATTGAGTGTTCTCAAATTCCCACACATTCACAATCTAACAAAGTTCTGGGATTTTGACAACTGAAGGGTTTGACCTGTGTTGATTCCTACACCATTGTTTGCTGCTCCAGCTTACACCAATGAAATTATCATGAAACTAACTTTCTTTATGGATTAGGTGACGGTAGGATTGCTGATATCTCAACTTCACATCCTCTTCCGACAAGAGTCATGGAAACAAATTATTGTGCGATGAGGAAAATGTTATAATCTTTATTCTCACACAGTATTTGGGTCATTTCAACAATAGCAGATCTTTCCAAGAGCATGCTAAGAGCACCCCATAATGGAGCAAACAACGGACACTTTCATTCAACAAAAGCTATTAAATATAATTTACATATGAGGGAGATCTTCCAACGAAGACAACGGTCCAAACACAAGCTGCACACTTGTCTCGCTGGATATGATATAGACACTGAATCCAAACTCATGAGCTCATGAATTATTTTAGAAGTTTTTTTGGGGGGTTGAATCCCAAAATATTTTTTATGAGACTATATACAGAAACAAAAGTAGGCCAACTAGACTAGAATAAGCCCTGGAAGACCCACAATGTTTAAGAAAAAACAACTAGTATCAGTAAGAAATAAACCAAATACTCTAGGAAGGAAGGGCATGGGACAGCTGACCTTACTAATATAGAACCTGTATTGCACTAATGAACTTCTACTCTACGTGTTACAACATATTCCTGGGGTCTTCCCGTTTCACACGGTGGTCGAGGCCCGACGTCTTTTCGTGGCATTTGCTCTTTTTGTTCTGGTGCGTTTTCACGTGCTTTGCCAAGTGGTCGCTCCGCATGAACCTTTTGCAACAGTCCGGGCACACGAAGCGCTTCTCCCCCGTATGAGTCCTCAAGTGTCTCTGCAGCTCGTCCGACCTGGTGAAGCTCTTGCCACAGAAGAGCCAGTTGCACACAAACGGCCGCTCCCCCGAGTGCCACCTCAGGTGCGCCTTCAGGTGCGACGTCTTGCCGTAAACTTTCCCGCAGCCCGGGATGTGACATATGTGCTGTTTCTTCTTCCCGGGCTCGTCGTTGGAGGTCGACGACTGGCAGTTCGGACACCTGCACCTCCTGCACCGCCGGGCAGACGCGAGAGGGGACTTGGTGTGCAGTAACGCGGCAATCTGCGTCTGGTATTGCGCAAAGTCCGTATGTCCGAGCACCAAGCCCCGCTGCAGCTGGAACCGGTGGTGGCCGAGGGACGACGGGTGGCTCACATGGCCCCCCTGCTGGAGGCTCCACCAGGGGATATCCTCCCCGTGGTTGGGGGACAACTGGCGCTGCTGCTGGTGCATGAGGCCGGAGTGTCCCGTCACAAAGCTGGACATCGAGGGCGCGATGGGAGCCGGGGCTGCGTAAGTGACCGCGGGGACGTAGGTGGGGGGGCAGGTGGACTGCAGGGACTGCATCGAGCAGGGGAGCATCTTGACCGGGGAGAAGTCATAGGGATACGAGGGGTCTGCCGGAGGGGTGAGCGGTAGCTCGTGGTGGTGTGAGCTGAAGGAGCTCTGGATGTGCGCGGATAGCTGGGGCTTGGAAGGTAGTCCGAAAGTGGAATTGCTGCTGGAAAGAGCGGTCTGGTGATTCCCTTCGTTACTCCACGGGTGAAACAAACGCGACGGAGAGCTCAGTGTGGGGTCATAAGGCACCTGGAGGAAATCGGCGGGATTCGATCCGTGGTGGTGGTGGTGGTGCCCGATCCGGTTACAAGTGGCCGCCAGGAGAGCCAGGGGAGAGTGTTTGCAGTTCTCCGGGGAAGAGTTCGGAGTGCGATCCTAAATAAACCAAACACATGTTAAAGATTAATATTGTGCATCCCTGCTCACCCAGTTCAGAAGCAACGTCTAAATCGTCAGGACAACGCAATAAGATAAGGTTCGCTTGTAATTAAATATAGATTTGAAAGGAAAACTTTTGAATAGACTTCAACGAACAGACTATTCAATAACCTACACTTCAGACTATATTCTTCGACGATTTAAAAACGAGTAATAAGGGAAAACTATTCCAAACAGAATCATTGAATACCGTCTATTCATGTGATTAATAGTCCATTAAAACTAGTCAAAATAGAACCCTCCGTGCTCACAATCCGCATAATCCCACCGCTCCAACATGTTCAACCGCGTTTACAATTCCGCAATAAAGTCCACAAAAACTTTGCCACAAACCTGGAGAAAAGCGTGGAGCGTCTCGTTCCTTAGTACAGCCACTGCTGCCATGGTGCAACGCGTCCTCCTCTCGACAAGGAGCAAATCGAAATAAAAACTAATTGAGATAAATATGTATATATTTGTAGTAAAAAAATTATATCTTGTCGCGCAAAGGCTTCACTCTGAGTTGCTTCCTCTCCGCCAGATATCCCTGGACTATCTGAAGAGTGAGGGATCACTTCTTAGAATTTGATAAGGACTTTGTTGGGCCGCCAGCCAGTCAGAAATAAGATTTATTACTTTGAAGTTTGCCGCTGCCCAATCATCAAAGAATAGCGGCTCTTTGAGAGGGGAAAGCAAATCCTTTGAATCCACAAAGCTCCTATGGTGTGTTTGTTGGGCTGGATAAAAGAGCTGATTATTAGAGGGGGATGGGAAGGGAGGAGATAAAGGCGGGACAATTAATGAAGTAATCACTATGTGGGAAATGTATATACACAAATAATTGGATTTTCTTGATCAAAGACCCCCGTGCCGCCTGGAGACGCCGGTATTGGCTGCCAGAGTCATCTGATCCTCGCTTTGTAATTAAGGATTTGTAGCAGCAACTCTGCGTGACAATGTGACGTTATCTCTGGAGATCTCTCTCCACGTGCGCCGGGCTGGTTTTGATAGAAGAGACACAATAATCAAGTCATGCAAAAAAAAATACTTCTCATGTTTTATAATTAGCATTCTTTTTACGTTGGTAATATGAATATAATTGCATCTCTCGTCTTTTAACTGCAACATTGCTATTAACATTCAATTAGGGTGTTCTGACTTCATGATTTATATTTCACCTTGGCTTGTTGCAGACTGCAGCGATGATGTTACATTTTCCTGATCATTAACATTTTAGTCGAACAATGCCACGACAGGCGATAACTCATAGATTACTCTAAGCAGCTCATTTAAATTTGTCCAACATGCTACTTAACATGACATGAGGAACGGCACAATAGCTCTCCCCTGATTCAGGTGTCAGAAGCAGCGCCGTGAATGGCTGACGTCTCCATTGTGTGTTGCGTGTTTTTGTCTTTTAACAACTTGTCAGTTCAAGAGGTCCGGGAGGAAGGATCTCGAAAGACAGACGAAAAGAAGACGCTGAACCATCTCTGAGCACTCTAATAGTTTCACAACATAAACAACCGGCATTGGAAACGAAATTCGCACAAAATAAGCAATAATCAAACTTTGAATGGAAAGCAAATTATTTTCTACCACAATGTCAAATTCCCACTTCAAAACTTACACCAGTCTACTCAAACCGCAGCAGGGGAAGTTGTTGTATAGTTGTATATATCAATTCTGTGATCTTTATCCCGCTCCCCTGCAGAAACAATCAACTGTCCTCTCCCCACTAGTTTGGGGCGGCAGATTTTGAATTAGATCTGTTCCTTTGAAGGGATTAATGTTCCCAGTCTCTCCCACGGCTCTACACAGTCATGAGGGAGACAGAGGGAGAGAGAGAGAGAGAGGGAGACAGAGGGGGAGGGGAGGGTCCTGCTGGTGCAGGAAGAACCATGTTTAACTACTAAATACTACTAGGCTAAAGAGGAGTGCTAGAGCACGAAGCTGTTCCCCCATTGTGGATCAGAAGGGTTTCAATCACGCTCAAGAGTCAGAATATGAGCTTTTTTGTGTGTGTTAAAGGGACTTTTGTTTTGAAGCCAAACATTTAATAAAAACGAGGTAGAGGAATTGGACAAACATGACAACACAAGTGGGCAGTGCTATTAATGGTGTATTTATTACAATTGCTGTGCGCTTCAGTGTTTTACTTAAACATAGATATCATCTTCTGATCTGTTTTGTGGTTTTGTGGAAGTTTACTATAACACAATTGTTTTTAAACCCTTTAAAACATTGTGTTTTGGATTCAGTTTGTTCATCTCTCTTTAATAAAAACAAGTAATTAAAAGGTGATTCGTAACAACATACACATTGACATCGCGATACAAACGGTGAACAGGCAAAAAGTTTCAGTTTCAAAGGCAAACAAAAAACCGAAGTCCTTGACTCTCAGTGAGAAAACAAATCAAATCACACTTATTTATCAACAGATGACACGGGCGGCCCTGAAGGCCCGTAAAAACATGGCCGCGCCATAACTCTCCAACCAAACAGGACACATGCTCATTGGGATGCAAACCTTAATGTTATATAAAGCACATTGTCAGAGACTTTACAGGTCTTTTGTTTGATCTTATTATTTTACAACAAACATTTCTACGTCTGTCGATGGTTTCTCATCCTCCCCCTGCGTGTGTGCTCCCTGCCCAAGCTCATGGGATTGAATTACAGATTGAGATTTATACCCATGAAACAACCGTCACAATGGCGCTAATGTTATACACAGCATTTCTTCAGGGGTACACTGTTATTTTGACACATCCAGGAGGACCCATAAATACCGTACACGACAAAATCAATTGTAACTTGGTTTGAGAGTCTCTTTTCTGACCGAGATTATCCCAAAGAAGCGGCAGAAGCTGAAGGAGGTCAGACAGCAAAGTTTGTCGCTGCTGTGTGAGTTCTTGGTTAAAACTTCAAACAGTCAAAGCTAGCAGCGAACACCCGGCCAGTGAATAAATACATGTGATCCAAAGATCATCCCAATCATCTTTAAAGATAAGGACACACAATTTCATGGGGAGATATCGTTGGGTCTTGTGATGTTCACGGATAACGTATGACTAATAGAAAGTCTGGGGATATATTACTGTATATGGAAACATGTGTGCGTACGTTTCCATATCTTCACAATATTAACATACATGTTTCCTCATGTATTAACATACATGTGCAACAGAAAGTCTTTGACGTCGCAGATCTCAGAACTTTACTATAAATATTTACATTGGGTACACCGCAACCTTTAAGTTGTAAGACGTTATGTTAAAGTTTTGATGGGTTTATTACGATTTTCCCTGGAATCTCGAAGAACTACTGGAAGTAGAAGCAGCAACAGGAAGGTTTTTTCTTAATCTTTTTATAAAATATCAAGCGATGAACCAAAAACAAAACGTAACCCAAAGAACAACAACCATTGACGAAAGAAATTATAAAATAAAAAAGCGATTTCTATAAAATAAATATAATTTACAAAATCACAAATCGCGTGATTATGCAATCTTTAGGTCCGGTGAAGTGTGGACGAAGGCCATCTGCAGAGGAGAAAGAGAACACATACTGTATTACACATGTACGAGTACAATATCTAATAACAAACAACCACTAACATAACCCGCCCTCGTCCATAACCATAACTCTTCTGGTTCCCCCGGTTTGTTCCTCAACAGTGTGGAACTTCTAAAGCTCTCATGCTGAGATAAGGGAAGGCTGAGACCTCCAGTGATCCGACAGTTGACCAAGACAGAGCAGAGGCGTCAGTAACGGTCGTCACGACGACTCGCACCGTTCCAACTTTCCAACTGTCCCAAGACTTTGGACGGTTGGAAATAAAACAGGTTCCACATCTGTCTCCCTGCGCGAGAGATGAGAGATACGATGGGTGTGTGTGTGTGTGTGTGTGTGTGTGTGGGGGGGAGCTTGTGAGTTAAAAAAAAGTGAGCGAAGGGGAGAGAGAGAGAGAGAGGGAGAGGGAGAGGGAGAGGGAGAGGGAGAGAGTGGGGGCGAGAGAGAGGCAGAGTTGCTTGGGGCTACAGGGTACTTGAGCTGCTATAATGGCGTCTCGTATGAGAAAACATCTGTGAATTTCCTCAGTGATCTACAACAAAGTAGAACTCAGAGCAGTCACTCAGCGCCGCCTTTGAAGTCGCTCTCTGACAGAGAGCCGCCATTGTTCCCCGCGCCGCGCACACACAAACCCCAACTTTGGTCTCACTAATTTTCCCCCTGCAATGCGATACAACTCTAACCCCGTGCACCTCCTCCTCCTCCTCCACCTCCTCCACCTCCTCCTCCACCTCCTCCTCCACCTCCTCCTCCACCACTCTGGTCTCTGTGAAGCTGGGGTGCTCCACATATTCGAGCGCAAACAGCAGAGCCGTGGCAATGAGTGGCTCTGGGCCGGGGGTCGCAGCAGACGGGACGGGTCACCCCCCCCCCCCCCACCCCCACCCCCACCCCCACCCAGGCCCACCGGGGGGGGGGCGGTGACCCGGTGTTTTACGGGGTGACCACCTGCGGAAGCGACGGATCATATTTACATTTAACGGCTGAACGGAGATGTGAGGGGATACAGTGTGGGGCTCTCAGTGAATACGAACAAATATTATATACTGTTGTTACATACATACAGTATACAAGACATTCAGTGCATATGAATGTATATTATATACTGTTTTTATGCATATAGTATATGATCCCTTAGTCTATATGAATGAATATGTATAGTGTTTTATATAATTCAGTATATAATACCTTCAGTCAATATGAATGTATATTATATACTGTTTTATATAAATATACAATATAATACCTTCAGTGTATCTGGCCATATTAGATATTATATACTGTTTTAATATACAAACAGTATATATACCTTCAGTTGACATGACCTTATTAGATATTATATACCGTTTTATGCACAGTAAATAATATTTTCAGTGTATACAAACGTATTTTATGTAGTGTTTTTATACATACAGTATATAATAGGTTTGTTTATAAAGATATATTATATACTGTATTATATACCTACAGTAAATAAAACGTTCAGTGAAAGTAATAAGTAGTATTATATGCTGTATGTATGCATGGTTTCATGATGACGCACCAACGCAAAGTGATTGATGATGTAAATATTGGATAACCTTGTTCCTATTCCCCCGTCCAACGCGTACTGTACTGTTACTGCTTACTTCTGCAAGCTCGGCCCCATTTAAAGTTGGCTCCAGTGTTTTGGATTGTAGGATTTGATTGTTTAACCTCACACAGGCCGCCGGGGATAAACCCATCTGCTAAACAAACACACGTTTAAGAACATGTGAAATAGCAGATGTATGTTATGGGAAGTTCTCAAGAAAAGAGATTTGTTAGAGAAGAAATAATGATGATGATCACCCTAGAAAAGGAAATTATAAAAAAAATGGTTCACGTCGTTTTATTCAGTCTCTCCCTGTTCTTCACCATAGGGAAAATATAGTTGATATGTTCTAAATATGGTCTTTACTATGGCCATTACCTGAACACACGTACACACGCACACACATTCACACACTCCTAGCTAGACCCAAGCTCAACAACAGAAAGACAAGACACACTCACACTCACACACAGCACGGTTTCTCTTCTTTATGAGAGTCATTTAGGACGCCTCCGCTAGCTCTTAAAGCTCGCCGTGTCATTGACACCATTTTATCCTGGCCTCAATTAAAAAGCCATTTAGTTGGACACCAGGTGATAGACTCCTGTAGCCAGCGGCAATGACCAAAACACACACAATCTCTCTCTCTCTCTCTCTCTCTCTCTCTCTCTCTCTCTCTCTCTCTCTCTCTCCCTCTCCCTCTATCTTTCTCTCTCTCTCTCCCTTTCTCTCTCTCTCCCTCCCTCTCTCCTCTCTCTCTCTCTCTCCCTCCCTCTCTCTCTCTCTTCCCTCCTTCTCTCTCTCCCTCTTCCCCCCCCCCCTCCTCTCTCTCTCTCTCCCTCTCTTCTCTCCCCCCTCCCTCTACCTCTCCCTCTCCCTCTCCCTCCCTCTCTCTCTCTCTCATCTCTCTCTTCTCTCTCTCCCTCTCATCATCTCTCCTCCCTCTCCCTCTCCCTCCCTCTCTCTCTCTCTCTCTCTCTCTCTCTCTCTCTCTCTCTCTCTCCCTCCCTCTCTCTCCCTCTCCCTCCCTCTCTCTCTCTCTCCCTCTCTCTCTCACTCCCGTCCAGAGTCCCTACGCCAGCAGCTGGTCACACCATCTGGGGAAGCAGCGCGGGGGCAGAAACTAAACAGGTTACACCTTCGGCCATGCCAAGTCCCCCCCCCCCCGTCCCCCCCTCGTCCCCCCCTCGTCCCCCCCCACCCCCCACCCCCCTCGTCCCAAAACCCAGAGAAGCTAATCACGATTTTCACGCTCTGATTTGTCAAATCCCATTCCAGGACCGGAGGCGCTGAACGAGGGGAAAGAAAGACAAAAGTTCGAACTAAACAAATGTCATAGCGTGCGGGATAACAGCCCGCCGCCATACTGTTCCTATTGTCCTGCCTGTCTGCCCCCAGCCGCGTCCGAGCTGCTCATCTCTCCCTTTACATTGAGGGAGGGGGGGCGGGAGGGGCAGGGGGGGGGGGATATAAGAGAATGTCAGTGTGTGTGCTTCCTCCGCTAATGAAAAGACAGCTGTAATTATCAGCACAACATTTGGTCACTAGAGAAGAATGGGCTGTGGGGGAGGGGGGGCAGCTGGTTGGATAGGAGCTGGGGGGGGGGGCATCTCCTCATGCATGCGTTTTATACTCATGCAAATGCAAACAATTCGACGGTGCATAGAATCCCCCTCAACAAATTGCAGGTGTGAGGAAGCTGAAACAAAGGCCCCTGTGACCCGTACGGCCCGCGCCATTAAAGGCCTTTGATGTGCGACCTCTGTCGCCGCTTTTATCTCCTCCTTCCCCTCCTCCTCCTCCTCCTCCTCACTGTCCCTCGCTCCCTTAATGCAGACTTAAGGGGGAAGTTTGTTTTTCTCGCACACACACACACACACACACACACACACACACACACACACACACTGGCACACTTACACACAAACAGACGCACACAGGAACACAAACCCCCCCACACACACAGGAACACAAACACACACACACACACACACACACACACACACACACACACACACACACACACACACACACACACACACACACACACACACACACACACACAAACACACAGTGTTTGTTTGACATGCATGCCTTACATTCTCTCTCCGTCTACGTCAGCTCAAGCTCCATCACAATGTCGCCGTGGTGGAGCGCTCTAAATCACCTCTGTCTGTCTCTACGTCAGACGGCATCCCTCGACGCCTAACTATCAGAAACCACGAGCGATCTCCACCGGGTAACAAACACACTGCGGGGTGCATTAAGCAGGGTCTGACGTGTAAACACACAGCGGCGTTCCTCCGGCGCGCGGGACTAGACATCGCTTTATCGAGCCCCACGTCGAGTGCATTCAGGCGGGCTCACCAGAGGGCCCTCCATAGCCCCATTCACGCACTCCCTTTGAACCCACGGGACTGCGGAGCAGGACAATGTTGCACTAATCGCGCCTCTCTTTGAAGTGAGACGTCACCGGCGGGCGAGAAGGTAAGTGTGCTGCTACCTACTGCGCGGAAATAAGAAGAATGGGAGAAAAAAGAGAAAAGCTTTTCATCATTTGTGGAGGCCTCAGCTTGATTGATGTCACAGCGTCGGGTGGGGACTCTGGATTAGGAGATTCAGGGAGACTTGGGTGCCTTTTTTCTTTGAAAGGACATGCAGTGTGTTTTTGCGCAAAGGGAGGCAAGCTTAACGTCAGCAGTGTGGTTGACAGTGAGTGAAAGGTTTTTAAAACAGGAAACAAACTGGTGGCCACTGGCCAGAGGGACTTTCACATCCCCCAGTACGGCAGTGGTCACCGGGGACTGGTTTCACAGGGAGACACCGCTGGTCTGTCTAACTATGCGTTAGGTGGGGGCGTCCCGGGTGGTTCACGGGTAGAGAGCGTACCATTATGGCTCCGTCCTCACCGCAGTGACCCGGGGTCGATTCCCACCGGTGGTCGTTTGCTGCACGTGCTCCTCTCTCCAGTACCTCACGGTCTATCTCTTCATGAATAAAGCATAACATTGGCAAACATAAATCTTAAAAAAAAACAATGCGTTAGGTGTCGTAAGGACGAAGCCGAGTCCCTGCTATTAGCAAACCAAACCGAACCGCAGCTGAGGAAATGCCCGCTACGCGTGCTACCTCGTTATTCAAACGACCGGCCTCGTTTGAGTTTTCTTATCAAAAAAAACAGGGCCGGAATAATCAAGGGAGCGCGATCCCACTTAAGTGATTCAGTGTACTCTTAAGGCGCTCTACAGGGTGCTCGGGGTGACCTATTTCTGCTCTTCAGAGAGGCTCCCCGGCCTGGCCCTCTGCAGAGCAACCCCGGATCTCTAATTACGGCTCCGCGCCGCCGCCGCCGCGGTGGTGGAGCGCGTTTCAACTAGCTGCAGCGCCGCACGCCCAATGGCTCCCGTGCTGTCTGCGGTGTAAGCATGGTGCTAGCAATAGGCTAGCATGGTGCTAGCATGGGGCTGTCTGCGGTGCTGTCTGCGGTGTTAGCATGGTGCTAGCATGGGGCTGTCTGCGGTGCTAGCATGGTGCTAGCTTGGTGCTGTCTGCGGTGTTAGCATGGTGCTGTCTGCGGTGCTAGCATGGTGCTAGCATGGTGCTGTCTGTGAGGCTGTCTGCGGTGCTAGCATGGTGCTGTCTGCGGTGTTAGCATGGTGCTGTCTGCGGTGCTAGAATGGTGCTAGCATGGTGCTGTCTGCGGTGCTAGCATGGTGCTAGCATAGTGCTGTCTGCGAGGCTGTCTGCAGTGCTAGCATGGGGCTAGCATGGTGCTGTCTGCGGTGTTAGCATGGTGCTGTCTGCGGTGCTAGCATGGTGCTGTCTGCGGTGTTAGCATGGTGCTAGCATGGTGCTGTCTGCGCTTATAGCATGGTGCTGTCTGCGCTTATAGCATGGTGCTAGCATGGTGCTGTCTGCGCTTATAGCATGGTGCTGTCTGACACCATTTCCTCTCTGTGTTGGGATGATTACGGAGTGATTAAGGAATGATTAAAGGATGATTAAGGAATGGTGGCGGTGATGACGTGTGAGCATGTTCCCCTGGGGATGAGTTTGAACTAACAGCAAGGATTTCAATAAGTGGAATTTCAACGATTTGTGACAGCGGGATAGCATTCTGTTACACGGTAACATCATACTAAACTTGCACAATGTTATGAAAAACCAAAAACATCAAATGTACAGTTGACCACAACTGAGATGGTTTAACTTTAAGGTCATTCAAAGCCTTTATTGCCCCTTACGGAAAACTGTAAGGGCTCGAATGTTAGCTAACATCGGAGCTAGTAGCTAACCGACTCAGCTAGTCGGTTAGGAAATCAGCATAGGAGAGTGCCTCTGATTCAGGTCAACCGCCGCGAATCCCTGATGGGCTTATCACGCGGCGTACCTGGAGCTCCGCGTCTCCGCGTCTCCGCGGCGGGCTGGGGGGGGGGGGGGTGCAGCTGATATGTGCCCGTGGGGGGGCCGTCTCAGCGCACCGGGGTCTGGTGAACCCGACCATCAGGGGAGCATCCCCGGCTACCCAGGCCCTAGACCTCTAATGTCCCCCCCCCCCCCGCCGTGCGTGAGGAGGGGGGTCTGCCCCCCCCCCCGCCCCCCCCTACCCTTCCTATTACGATCAAGATCTCTTCCCAGGGCCGGGGGTGTCAACAAAAGAGAGATGCAGTAAATGATATGCAAATTGGAGAGAGAGGGGAGGGGGAGGGAGGGAGAGGGGGAGGAGGAGGGAGGGGGAGAGAGAGGGAGAGGGAGGGGAGAGGGAGGGGAAGAGGCCCGGCGTTTCCGACACTTCACATCTTCAACCGAAAATTCCTGCTGCACTTAGGGGTGAAATACAAAGTGTGTGTGTGTGTGTGTGTGTGTGTGTGTGTGTGTGTGTGTGTGTGTGTGTGTGTGTGTGTGTGTGTGTGTGTGTGTGTGTGTGTGTGTGTGTGTGTGTGTGTGTGTGTGTGTGTGTGGGGAGGGGGAACTGAGGGGGCATCAGTGGGGTCTTGTTTGGCTGTGGTGGTGAGAGGGTGGGGGTGGGGGTGGGGATGAGGGCGCGTTAGATTATAACGTCCAAGCATTCCATAATACATCCAATGTTTTGGGGACGTTCGTTTTTTGAGGTTGTTTCCCCGTTTGATAACTTAAAGTAGGCAATCACGCTTTTGGAGAAAGTTTTTATCGAACTGCTGCGATACAACTTAAAACAGACATCTTATCAAAAGCAACCGATATTCACGTACCGCTGCGCAAGTTAACCTCGGATTGTAGCACCGACTGCTATTGAGATGAATGGATCAATACATACAACCGATAGCGATAATTATAGGTCAATAAATGTCCGACTATGGATGCAAAAGGAGGACTGTGTGTTGAGGAAATTAAACAGGCTGTTACCTCTGCCATGTCCTACAACATCTTCAGAGACCATGGTGACTCTGACTAAGATACCCAAATCCGATGGGTTGAATAGATTTATTGGCTGGCTGGAAACTTCAAAAATGAACTTTCCGAGGTAAAAACGTGTTTATTTTGCGCAACACGGAAATACCTACTGGCCCCTCACACAATATAGGCCAGTACAGGCCACCATAGTCGTAAGGAAGGTGTAGAGGGCGGGGGGGAATTCAGCTGGTCTCAATCTACATGGCTACTCCATTCTACACATCGACCTTTAAAGAGTTCGGTTGAAAGACGCTTTGCCTGCTAGCCCGAGCTCTTGACGTCATCGGCGCGGTATACCTGGAGGCATGCTGTTTGTCTTCTGATATTGTGACTCCGTAACAACGGTCATAATGGTTATCATATAGTATCAGCTAATCCCTGCACTGCCCCGCCATGCTTTAGTCTTTGGGCTGGGAACAAACAAAAGTCCTTCTGGTCTTATTCATCGCTGAAGCCTTTTGATTCCCCCGTCTCATGCTAACCACAGAGTTGTGACGCGCTTCTGGTTTCTGGTTCGTTTGATAGCTTGGTTGACATTAGATGAACCTGTGTTGACGAAGGACGTTGCTCACTAAAATGTGGTGAGCAGTGTAAATACATATGAGATTGCCTATATATCTTAGTAGTGGGATTGAAACCCCTGGCAGTGTTAATGCCTTGCTCTACCGACTTAGCTACACTGGACAATGTGACAAAGCTAATGATGGATTTAAAGCTGAGTGAATTACCTGAGTTCTAATAAAGGTTACTTCTTACTTTTGGTTATATTGATTCCTTGCTTCCGCTTGCGTTTGCATGCACGCACACACACACATACACACGCACACACACACTCTGAATACCTGCATCTACGCAGTGATTGTGTCTGTCCGTCTGTTTCTTCCCAGTGTCTGTCTGCCTTTCTGTCTATACCCAGTGTGCATCTGTCTGTATGTCTATCTGTCCCTTCCCATTGTCCGTCTGTCCGTCCGTCTGTCTGTCCGTGAGTCTTACCGGTTCTCAGGGAGAGTAAGGCTGGGCTGCGGGCCCCCCAGGGGGGCTCAGAACAGGGTGTGGGGGGTCCCGGGCCCGTAGAGCCCCTCCCCTTGGATGGAGTCCACGCTGGCCAGGAGCTTGTAGTACTCGTCCTCCCCGTCCAGGACTTTGATCTGACTGGGGGGGGGGGGGGGGGGGGGGACGACACCACGATAATGAAGAGGAAATCAATAGAGACCAAAGAAATCAATACATTTAAATACTATCAACACAGACTCACATGAACACAAATCGGTAAACAATGAATAACCAAAGAAGCATTAGTTTGGAGAAGAGGTCTTTATAAACCGATGAATAGATGAATGAATGAATAACCAAAGATGCATTAGTTTGGAGAAGAGGTCTTTATAAACAGGTGAATAGATGAATGAATGAATAACCAAAGATTCACGGGTTTAGAGAAGACGTCTTTATAAACAGGTGAATAGATGAATGAATGAATGAATAACCAAAGAAGCATTAGTTTGGAGAAGAGGTCTTTATAAACAGGTGAATAGATGAATGAATGAATAACCAAAGATGCATGGGTTTAGAGAAAAGGTCTTTATAAAAGATGAATGGGTCAATAACTGCATACCTGCAGATGCATGGGTTGGGAGGAGCTCTTTATAAACGGATGAATGAGTGAATAAAGTCAGAGCAATGGGTATGGCGGGTGACCCTCATCCCACTCATCCATCCATCCTGTCTACAAACCACCCTCCACTGGCTGACAAAAGCCTCCCATATAGCAGCGAGTAGTGCTAATGACTCCTCCCCCCTCCCCCCTGCCCCGCCCCCCCTTGCCCCGCCCCTCCCACCATGTTATTTCCAGCGCAGTATTTACATCCTAAGAAAACAACTCCCATTTGTGGCTGCGAGGGGCCCCCACTGAGGGGGCCCCCCCCCCCCCGCTCTCCTTAGCGTCGCCGCGAGTGGGGAAGGCGTTCCGCACTCACCCGAGTTTCCTGGGTTTCCTCTTGCTCCCCTGGTGTTCCAACACCCTCTGAGGAGAGGGCCGAGAGCACACAGTCAGAGGAGACGGGCGCGCGGGGCGAGTCATTAATTTTTAATTCAAAGTGATTTTTGTGTTGAATGCGAGCAGATGCTGATAATATCAGAAGTCCCGGCATAATTTTATTTTATTTTTTTTCTGATCAAAGGGGCTCAAGTGAGCCCGACGAAGCGTGCATCTCGCTCAGCTTTGATAAACCACATCAATTATTCACCGTGAAGGCAGACATCCTGACATGAAAGAAACAGATAAAGAGCATAAGCACATGTTCAAGACAAGAGGCAGGGATGCATGTGGGGGGGGGGGGGTGGGGGGGGGGGGGGGGTGCGGCTGCAGGGTCTGGCACAGGTAGCTTTAATTGTATTATCATCTGGAACCAAAGTCAGACAAAGGCCTGTTATCGAGGGGTGGTGGAGGAGAGGGGGTCGGTGACGGTGGTGGTGCGCGGGGGGGGGGCTTTGAACTGACGTTGAGCTGGTTGTAGTACAGGCTGTCCTCGGGGCTGTGCAGAAGCTTGGGCTGGTGGGCCCGCCGGCGTGGCACTCTCTGCTGCAGCCGCGTCGCCGGCCCTGCGTCAACAACAGACAACAAACAACAAACAAACGCGGCAAATCAGCGTGACGCAACCCGGAGCCAGCCAGCGAGGGGCCGGCCAAGCGGAGTGACACACACACACACACGCAGAATCTGTTGTCGCTGCCACACACACACACACACACACTCACACACGTTGCTGCCACACACACACACACTCGTCGCTGCCACACACACACATGTTGCCACACACACACACACACACATCACTGCCACACACACACACACACATCACTGCCACACACACACACACACATCGCTGCCACACACACACACACACACATCGCTGCCACACACACACACACGCGTCGCTGCCACACACACACATATATCGTTGCCACGACGGCAGGGTTGATGGAGCAGCAACCCTGGACCTCAGAGTAACAAAAACAGGTCTTGTGTTACCAGTGCAAAGTCGTCTGTTTCCTGATGTGCATATTGGGTTGCAGCAGATAGATATAGATAATAATAGATATTGGATGATCCATTTAAACAAACCTTGTTGTTTTAAAGGTATGATCAACTTCATGAATTTACTGTCTATAACTGCCTGGTTAATGTTTCATAACCACGAGTTAACGATGGCTAATCCCTTACGTTCACCGGGACATTGATGTTACAGATGTTGATTGGGGTCAAATCTATTTGTGTGGAAGCAGAATGTAAAGTTGGGGTGGCAAAAAAGATTAGAGCAGGAAATGGGGTCCGGGCACGGAGAAATGTTGGGGACCCCTTGGATATTGAAGGAGGTTCTAGATTGCGTCCAGCCCTCGGTTCATTCATGAACGGGTTGAGAAGAACATAAAAAAACGAGTTCCTCCGTTCGCAAACTTCTCCTCTTCAAGCGGGCCTGTAACTTTGGAGAGGCTGACGCTGGTTGAACTCCTGGTTCAAAAGCTCTGAGAACCGATCCATTCATTATTTATAGACCCACAGAATGTAGAAAAAAGGACGAGAGAAAGAAATGGCAACGGCGTCTTTTGCTAAAGGTAATGAGATGTGTGTTATGTGATCGCTCGATTATTCAAACATAAGTCACCAGGGCTCTGTGGATTCTTAAAAAAAAACAAAAAAAAAACACGTGCGCAGTACTTCAAGATTTATGGATTACAAGAATGTGTTTCAAAAAGCACAGACTCTACTACAAGGAAGCATCTATATTTAATGTCAGACATCGTTTCATCTGCTCCCCTCTGCGTTTTTTAAGGTAAGAACGCGGAGACGCATCTTCTTCTTAGTCTCCGTCTTCATCTGCAGCTGCTTCGCCGGCTCCAGTACCTTGACGAAAGCAAGCGTTTGCGCCTCGGTCATCTCGAAGCTACTTGATGCTTCGCTTTGAACGGCCCTCATCACATCTCAACACCCCCCCCCCCCCCCCCCCCCCCCCCACCGTACATCAAAGGGCGGTCGCCCCCCCCATGCGCTCAGAACCAGCAAAGGTTCATTTAAAACCACGCTTTGTAAAAAGGCCTGGAAAAGTTTCCTGTCAGTTTCTATGATCGCATGAGGACGCACTTGAAATGCGGCCGAGGACGTAAGCGGCGCACTGATGTGAGATGAACTAATATGATCACTTCCTCTCCGTCCGTCCTGAGACTTGAGGAACCCCTTATTTATCGCGGCGCCTCCTGGCTCCTAAGACGCAGGATTCACACCGACGAGAGGCCTGCTCCCCGGCTGACTCACACACAAACACACACACACACACATGTACACACATGTTTAAACACACAAAGCGAGCAGGACGGGACACAGGACTGGACACACTGACTCTCAGCACACAGGATTCTTCACACACATATATATCCACCTTTTAGGGAGCGATGAGGAGGACTTTGGGATGTTATGTTGAAATATTCTCCCATATTTTGCAGATATGAACGAAAAAAGCCTGGGACATAACAATTACCTAATATAAAAGCTTCAGAGGCATAATAAACGTATGTAGGCCGTTGTTTCCGCTAATGATGCCTGAGACGGTTTTGATAAGCAAATTCCGTATTCCCCTGAAACGGCATCAAAGTGTTCAATCATGCCCAATGAATTCTGACAACCTTGAACAACAACAAAAAAATATCCTAATCACGTTGAAGCACAATAGCGCTTCCAAAACACCGCCACGGCCGCCGTCTACACCGCCACGGCCGCCGTCTACACCACCACGGCCGCCGTCTACACCACCAGTCGTCCTCCCCCCATGCCTTGAAAACCTAAAACTACAAATGAATGATCGAATCAGCCATTAGTAACGAGTGAATCTGTACCGTGTCTTCTATTACTGGCTACTATCTAGTCCTTTAGCAGATGACACCAACATCCAAATCAACTCGTAGTGAAGTACAGTTAATAAAGGCGCCTCGCCCAAGGGTGCATACAGACAGACTGTGGACTCTGGGGTTTGAACCCAGAACGTTTAAAGGGGACATATTATACCACCAGGTGTGAGTGTGATTCGCCTTACAAGCCGTTTCGAAAATCTGCCCCTTCTGACATCACTAGGGGGCGTGTCCACCTAGATCTGTGCTGGATAGATGAGCAAGGTTTACTTCAGTCCACTGGGTAGGCCGGTAGACTGATCTATCCAGCACAGATCTAGGTGGACACGCCCACTAGTGATGTCATACGGGGCGGATTTTCGAAACGGCTTGTAAGGCGAATCACACTCACACCTGTTGTTATAACATGTCTCCTTTAAACCAGGGTGTCCATCAATGCATTAAACGACACCAGAGTTGTTCCTGCATCACAGCAGAAGGCTAGCTCCCTGGCTAGCTCCCTGCTAGCTCTCTGGCTAGCTCCAGCGGGCTGCAGGGTCCCTGTAATGTTTCTGCAGCGTGGATCCGCCCCCACGCGGCTCCCAGCCTCCCTCCACGCGTCAATCACGGCCTACAGCCATTACAGCGTGAAGCACATCACAGGCCGACGATCACAGACCCCCCATCTCGGCCTCTTTAGAGGGGGGAAACGGTTGCCATTTGATCGGAGGCGGACCCCCCAGAGACAGGCTTCCTCTGGCCCCCCGGCCGGCCCAACAGGCTGCTGGTACGGGGGTGTTGGGGGTGGGGGTGGGGTGGGTGGGGGGGGGGTCCGCACTGGGACCTGGTGGGGGGGGCGGATCCAGGGAAGGGGTTGGACACGGCCTCCCACCAGGGCTGCTAAGCGGTGGCGGGTGAGATGTGGTGTCGGGGTCGGGGAGGGCTCCTGGTCAAGCGGGAATACAGCAGCGATGGAATTCATGCAATATTGATTCCTCTCTCTATCAAAAGAAAGCCCAGCAGATTCCCCCCCCCCCTTCCCCCCCGTCCTCTTAGTGAAAGACTGAGAATTCTCCCATTCTGAGATACAAGTATTGGGAATAACTTTTATCTTTTTTGGGGGGGGGGGGGATACATTTTTCAAAGAGAGGCAGATGACTTGGGTTACATCCCTAAACACCCCTCTGAATCCCCCCCTTAAAAAAAAGGCGAAGAGGGCAAGCCGACATAAAAGAACCACTAAAAGGCGTGTTGGTTGAATGAATGAGCAGCCCATCGATTTGGAGTCCAGTGGGATACCCCTGAGCAGAGAACTGGCAGCCACCAGGCCAGCGAAAGGCTGGACGATGGGGAGAGTTCATCGACACTGACGGGCCCTTGATGTCGAGTTGAGGCATGAGCTACCCAGACCCTTCAGTGGCTGAGACGTGTCCAACAAACACATCCAGAGCAAATCCAAAACACTTTGCAAAATTCGAAAAGACGCAAGCACATCGACGGAAACACGAGAACCACAACACAATGAAGAGCGTCATTGATGTTGACAATGAATCGGGACTCTGCAGTTCAAGTGGAAAGAACGTCAAATTCTTATATGATGCCGATAAGCCTGGCACAAGGGAAGCTGGCATTTCAAAGAACACCTATTCTTTTGATTAGGCGTATGCTATCCACATTATTTTCTGTGTGAGCATATAATAATAGTATGCCGGCAGTAATAGTCAGTCTGTTTCATTGTCAACATCCGCTGAAGACCCCTTCCATTATGTTGTGGCTTTTTCATTTGAGTTGTGGTATTTTGAGTTGTGTTGTGGTTTTAGTCTTTGTGGTTTTTTATTGACTTATTGACTTGTTTATTTTTTTTAATTTGTAACACACACACACACACACACACACACACACACACACACACACACACACACACACACACACACACACACACACACACACACACACACACACACACACACACACACACAAGCATACACACGCAAACACACACACACACACAAGCAATCACAAATATACACAGACACACAATGCAGACAGACATTCAGACAGACGGGCGGACATAGACACGGACAGACGGACACATGCAGTGACGTCATTGGTCAGATTCAGAAATGTGGGCCGTCCAAGTTCATCGGCCCTCCTGCGTTTGACCCGGCGGTTCAGTACTAAAGCCTCCGTTTAGGGCGCGTCCGTTGAAGAGACCACTCATGTGTTTTGAGTCAGGGAACACGTTAGGCGAATCACATCGCTGCAGATCATAACACCTCACAAGGCCATCTGTTTCCACTGGTGCCCAGAGAGGATGTTGTGACCTGAAACCAATGTTTCACACCCAAATCAATCTTCTTCATTGATGGCAGATCGGATGGTTTAAACCTTTCAGACAGGTCTTTGTACAGAAGGAGAAAGGAAGAGAATCAGTTTGCCGTTCAGTGACTTAATTATGGGTGGGAGATGTCTGTGCTGCATGTGTGTGGAAGGGCAGAATACTGAATAAACATGTATATTGTTTTAATAACAGAGAGGCTGAAACTCTACACATGGCCTTCTCGTTCCTAGGTAACATGCACGCTAAGTCTGTTTACACTATGTATCCCTTTCAATGTTTCATTTGGAAACGATTTAAACCGTTCGGATTATGCAGAAAGTATTTATTCATGTAAATAAGTAATTGTATAAATATGTTTTTCGTTAGGGTCTGAAATCCTTTTCAACATCATAATGTCTGCACTTTGAAACTCAACACCAAATGTTCCTTTTATAGTGTGCAGTAATTATTTAGGCCTACTCATGTACTTAAATAAGTGATCATAGTGATACTTATGGTGGCATGCTCTTCGATATGATAGGGGGTTTGTCGTTGTAATCATTGTCCTTCTTGGTTTTTCCTGTTGGTAGAACCACAAGCACCACCAACCCCACCCCCACCCCCACCTCCAGCATCACCTTCACCTTCCAACCATCAAACCCACCACCCCCACCTCCTCCACCATCACCACCACCACCACTCCAACCACCGTCACCACTAACGTCACTTCCTCCATCACCCCCATCTCCTCCACCCTCACCACTTCCACCATCACAACCTCCACCAACTCCCCCCCCCCCTCCCAGCACCACCACCTCCAGCACCAGCACCAGCACCACCACCAACCAAAAACACCCAAACCACCACCACCACCCCCACCACAACCACCACCCCCACCACCACAACCACCGCCGCCTCCACAACCACCGCCGCCTCCACCCACCACCGGTGTCGGTGCAGGCGCGCACGGCGCAGCTTCAAACAGCGGCTAAACCCAAAGTCCTAATTCTGAGCACGAGCTAACGTGTCAAACACGGCATCAAATGAGCCGCGCTCTGGCGCCGCCGCCGCCGCCGCCGCCGCCGCGCACCGAGCTCATCCTCCGCCTCCACCTCCGTATCTCCTCTCCCCCTCTTTCTCCCGCCCGTCGGGAGAGATTAGCGCGCGTGAGAGGGGGAGAGGAAGAGCCGTTTGGATGTACATCCTGTTAACGTCTCCCGCTGACATTAAGAGGATTACGGCGGTCGGCGGCAGACACGGGGAACTCCTTACCGCCGTCGCGCGTCGGCCCCTATCCCCCGTCCGGATCTCTGCCACGCGCCGGGAACTTAACCCCGGCGTGGAGGCATCCGGGGGGGGGGGGGGGGGGCTGATACCACCTGGAGGAGGGGGGGGCAGGAGGGAGGAATCACAGGGGAGGGCTGAGGGAGGGAGAGGAGGGGAGAGGAGAGGGGGAGAGGAGAGGGGGAGAGAGGGAGAGAGGTGGTGGAGGTGGTGGTTTTAGTGGTGGTGGAGGTGGTGGTTTTAGTGGTGTGGTGGTGGTGGAGGTGGTGGTTTTAGTGGTGTGGAGGTAGTGGAGGTGGTGGTTTTAGTGGTGTGGTGGTGGTGGATGTTGTGGTGGTTTTAGTGGTGTGGTGGTGGTGGATGTTGTGGTGGTTTTAGTGGTGTGGTGGTGGTGGAGGTGGTGGTTTTAGTGGTGGGCCGGTGGTGGTTAAACTGGGGTGGAGGTAGTGGTTATTGCGTTGCTGGTGGTTTTAGCTTTGGTAGTGTGGTGGTGGTGGTGGAGGTTTGAATTATGTGGTGGTGGTGGTGTGGTTGTGGTGTAGTTGGGTGGGGGTGGCTGTCTCAGCCAGGCTTTCTAACAAACACTCACGGGGGGCGGACTTGTGGGAAAGTGGTGTCAACTGAACTGCTGCCTGTATGTCAACAAAGCGACATAGAGCAATGTGTGTGTGTGTGTGTGTGTGTGTGTGTGTGTGTGTGTGTGTGTGTGTGTGTGTGTGTGTGTGTGTGTGTGTGTGTGTGTGTGTGTGTGTGTGTGTGTGTGTGTGTGTCTGTATGTCTGTATGTGTGTGTGTGTGTGTGTGTGTGTGTCTGTATGTGTGTGTGTGTGTGTGTGTGAGGGCGGGATTTGACATCAAGGTGGGCTCCGCCCCTCGTCAATAGCCCATTCTGATCAAACTCACTCAGCTGCAGATTAAAGCAAAACACAACAGGGGCTGGAAGGACCAGGAGGGCAGGGTTTAGGAGACCCGGAGGGGGGGGGCAGAAATCAATTGTCATTGATCATCATGCAGCACTACCGACCTACAACGCACCCTCCTCCCCCTTCTCCTCCTCCTCTCCCACCCCTTCTCAACTTTATCCCTCAACCATTTCCCCTCTCCCCTTCTCCTCCTCCTCCCTCTCCTCTTCCACCTCCCCATCCTCCCCCTCCTCCTCCTCCTCCCCATTCCTCCGTCTGCGCCTCCCTCTCCTCTTCCCCTCTGCTCCTCCTCCTCCTCCTTCTACTCCTCCTCCTCCTCCTCCCCACTCCTCCCTCTCCTCCTCCCCTCTCCTCCTCCCCCTCTCCTCCTCCTCCTCCTCCTCCTCCTCCTCCCCTCTCCTCCTCCCCCTCCTCCTCCTCCTCTGTGTCTCTTCAAAGCACCAGGTTCCCTCTCCCCCTCTCTAGTGGAGGTGCAGCAGTAATTGGCCGTGCGTGTTTGTGCCTCCACTTTATCCGCGCCTCGCTCCCCTCTCTCCTGACATGTGTGTTTACCACAACTATAATCTTCAAGGAAAAAAAAAAAAGCCTGTTAACATAAGTAGCTCAGCTTTCATAAACCATAAAGTCAGCGCCGACTGATCCGGCATCCTGTTTACTGCGGCGCTGTGATGCTATCGCCGCCGCCGCCGCCGCCGCCACCGCCGCCACGCCTCAACCTCCTGTTTAACATCAGGGCGGCTCAGACACCTGCCACACGCTGCTCTCACGGCAATCATCTGTGTGTAGGTGTGTGTGTGTGTGTTTGTGTTTGTGTGTGTGTGTATGTAAAGTATGTTAAGTATGTAAAGTATGTATGTATGTGAATATGTATTGGTGTGTGTATGTGAATATGTGTGTATGCATGTGAATATGTATGTATGTAAGCATGTATGTATGTATATAAGTATGTATGTATGTATGTATGTATATAAGTATGTATGTATGCATGTATGTATGTATGTTTGCATGTACATTTGTATGCATGCATTTAAATATGTATGCATGTATGCATGCATGTAAATATGTATGTAGGTATGTGTGTATGGTTGTGTGTGTAGTGTATATAAGTATTTGTGTCTGTATGATGTGTGTGTGTGTGTGTTTGTGTGTATGTAAAGTATGTTAAGTATGTAAAGTATGCATGTAAGTATGTATGTGAATATGTATTGCTGTATGTGAATATGTTTGTATGCATGTGAATATGTATGCATGTAAATATGTATGTAGGTATGTATGCATGTTTGTTTATGTGTGTAGTGTATACAAGTGTTTGCGTCTGTATGATGCAGTGTGTGTGTGTGTGTGTGTGTGTGTGTGTGTGTGTGTGTGTGTGTGTGTGTGTGTGTGTGTGTGTGTGTGTGAATATGTATGCATATATGTGATCGTTTTTTCATTGCAAAAGAGTGTGGAAAAATCCAAAAAGCTTCGTGTTCAGACATCTGAGAGTTTGCACAGAGTACTAAGGAATCAAAATTCTCTCTCTCTCTCTCCCTCTCCCTCTCCCTCTCTCTCTCTCTCTCCCCCTCTCTCTCTCCCCCTCTCTCTCTCTCCCTCTCTCTCTCTCCCCCTCTCTCTCTCTCTCTCTCTCTCTCTCTCTCTCTCTCTCTCTCTCTCTCCTCTCTCTCCCCCTCTCTCTCCCTCTCCCTCTCTCTCTCTCTCCCTCTCTCTCTCAGTCCTTTAGCTCGCTCTCTCCTCTGCATTAAATGAAAGCACTGCGGGGCTATTTGGCTGACAGATTAAGAATGGTCGCCAAGCTCGGTGTCAACATCACTCAAACAGATAATTCACTCGGCGCTGAAGGGAGCCTGCAGCCGGTGGAGTTCAAAGGCGCGGGGAACAGGGAGGACTCTGCCTTCTGTGGCGGCGTGAGGCGCATGGTCGGGCGCAGGGCTAAGCCGATTCACGCATTTCCAACGCCCGGGACGGGGGCCGGAAAGTTCCGGGGCATGACCGAGAGTTCCCTACCCCAACGCTGGAAGTTTGGGCGAGGGTTGGAAGGCGGGACAGGGGGACGGGGGGCAAGGGGGGGGAGAGGGATTAGTTCCATGGGGCTAATTTTTGTAAATGGTCGCCCCCTCTCTCTTCTCTGTTGGTGTCCCACAGAAGTCGAGGTTGACCCCGGGTTCGCACCCGGGGCGACGGCGGCAGGACGGGGCACAGGAAGGGACCTGGGCTCCTCACATCTGGCGGGGCCCGGGTCCCACAGCCCCCCCCCCGGCCCCAGGATGAAGGGAGGCCCTCAGATGGGATCAAAGCGTGCCCTGGGTGCCGGGGCCACTGCCGCACGCCACCCCCCCCCCGCTCCACGTATTCAAATGAGGCTTCCTGAGTGCAACCCGAGCTGCAAGCCGGCCTCACAGTGAGACGCAGACACACACACGCACACGCACACAGACACACACACAGGCATGCACATGCACGTAGTCGCACACACAGAGGGACGCACACGTACGATCACACACAAGCATCCACACATATACCGACACACACACACACACACACACACACACACACACACACACACACACACACACACACACACACACACACACACACACACACACACACACACACACACACACACACACACACACACACACACGCACGCACACACAGGATGAGGAATATGAAGGGTGCTGAAGGATATCTGTGTGATCTCTAACACGGGGTCACCGCCGCGGCGGTGAAAGCTGTGTGGACGCTCCGCGGGGGGTTTCCTCCCCACACAGTCAGGGGCCAAATCCCCCAGCGAGGTCAGGGCACAGAGGACAAGGAGGCAGGAGGCAGGAGGTAGGAGGCGCGCGCTCCGGCGGCCCGGCGGGTGAACGCGTGTTCGAGGTGGAAGGATTAGGGTGAATCCGGTGCTTCAGAGCGGAGAACACCCAGCGAGGAACGCACCCCCCCCCCCACCCCCCTCGGTGTCACCTTTCAGAGGAGCCCCGACTCCTCGTTTGTTGTGGAGGAGAAGGAGGTGTGTAAAGTCGGGCTGATATCTCAAACCAAAACACCAGCCGCACACACACACACACACAAGAACACACACTTTGGCTCACACCCAGTGCCGGCCCTGACAAATTTGGTGCCCGAGGCAGGAGTTTAGATGGTGCCCCTCGCATCGTAGCCCAAGGGCGTACTCTGGTACACATAAAGTGGGGGGGGGGGGGGGGGTCGACCCCCAGGAATTTCAGAGCGTCAAACCCTTCATTTCCTGTATGCTGGTGAAGTTCTATGCACCAATTTGTGCCTTCTCCGGATCAATATCGGGTCGAATTGTCTTAATTTATGCAAAGGAAAAAAATGACGCATGCAAATGAGGCAGCCGATTCTACCACCAATCATTGTGTTCATGAACACACACAGAAACCGTGTCTGCATTTTTTGAGATTTTCTGTATTTTGTATTTATTTTTTGCGCCTCTGTGATATGGCAACCCAGAAAATGGGCAGATTTAATAAGCTATGCATGCAGTTATGTTGTTGTGCGTCTTTTTGCAATATTTCTTAATAAGTGTCTTACAATAGTATTAGTATAGAAGTATTCAAATATTACGAGTTAAAAGTACAATTAAATGAAAACAATGAATTTCATCCGTAGGTGAAATAACCACTTCCTACGATTCCTGCATGAGGACATATTACAATGAAGCCTCCCGGTGCTAGAGAACTGTCTGGACACGTGAACTATGTGCACATAAGAGTGGAGTAACTACTCGTCTCTCTGTAGAGCAAGTGAGGCCAAACACAAAGTAGACCTTTACTTTGAAAATCCCTTGTAAGGACACATGTTATAAACTGAACAACAGGGGGGCTCGCAGACCCTAAAACATCACTCGAATAAAACCCACTAAATAAATCAATCTATCTCCTTTCCTGGTGTTAAAAAAAACCAAAACAAAGTCAAACAAAACGGGCTCAAGCTGATATCCATTTCCCGCCCTTTAATCACACGAGAACATATCCATTTCCCCCCCCCCCTCCCCCCAATCCCCGCCCCATGCTAGGGGGCGGAGGTCACCTGTACTGCCGCATTAGGGAATTAGCCGCTATCTAACCCAGACCTGCTGTGGCGGGCTGACAGTAATCAGGCCGCCGGAGAGAGCCCTGTCTGCGCCGCGTTACCCCGGCCTAATCCCCGTAATCTCCCGGCCGCTCCGCTAAACGCCATCCCACCTCCGTCTCCCACCTCAGACTGCCTTTAATAACATTAATGAAGGGCCGGGCCCCACCCCCACCCCCCGTCCCCCCCGTCCCCCAGCCAGCCTATGGGTGGGCAGGCTGAGGGCCCGGCACGGGGGGGGTGGGGGGGGGGGCCGGGGTACACATGCCACCCACCCAGGCGCCCAGGAGGACTAAATGAATGTAATTCAGCCGCCCGGGGCGACGAGGCAAAGCAAACATATGTTCAGTAAATCAGTGTTTGTGTGCGTTGTGCTCGTCACTGCCGCTGTGACAGCCGATGGAGCCATTGATGATTAATTATTTTGCGAGGGGGGGAGAGGGGGGAGTCGTCCGTGCACAGGGGAGAGAGGAAACGCTTTGAAGTATCTGTGTGACTCGGGGAGGAGGGGGAGAGGAGGACAAAACATAACCGAGGCGCAGCGTTTATGATGAGCTGTGGTTATTAGCATACTGCAGGCGAACTCACCCGTCACACTCCCGGGCTGTTTGTTGTGTGTGTGTGTGTGTGTGTGTGTGTGTGTGTGTGTGTGTGTGTGTGTGTGTGTGTGTGCGTGTGCGTGTGCGTGTGCGTGCGCCTGTGTGTGTGTGTGTGTGTGTGTGCGCGTGCGTGCGCCTGTGTGTGCGCGTGCGTGCGCCTGTGTGTGTGTGTGTGTGTGTGTGTGTGTGCGTGTCTGTGTGTCTGTGTGTGTGCGTGTGTGTGGGAGTGCGGTGATGAAAGGTGGAGGAAAGAAACTCAAAATCCATTCAAAGTGCCACTTTATCCATTAAAGCCGTATTCCTCCTGCCTGCCTGTGTAATTACCTGCAGCCCCCGAGCCACAGTGCGTCTGGGGCTTACCTTGTGTACACTGGGTGTCTCTCGGCCCGGCTGGCTCCCGTCGAGGCCCCGCCACGCAGCCCTCCACCCGGCCTTTGTCTGTCCACCCGTCTGTCACTCTTCTGTCTGGGCCGCCGGGCCCCGGCTTGAGGAGGAGACAAGGAGAAAGACGGCGCAAACAAACGACACCGTCGCAGAGAGAGACGTCAGATAGGAGCACACGAGCGCTGACGAGCGTGTTGTGTTGTGTTGTGCGTGTCCTCTTTATTTATGTATTCATGTGCGAGTGTTGTGTTCGTTTATTTACCCCTTCTTCCACCAATGGGGCGCCGATGTAACGCGGAACTGTTAATGTGCGCCGCAATGCTAATCACATGCTAATGCAATCACATGCGTTTCTTTATTAGCGCTACCTCCTAGCAAACAGCTAACATACTGACTTAATTGTGAGGCGGAGAGAGGGTGGTGCAAAAAACAAAACAAGCACATGTGTAGTTCCCCCCATATTTAATTTTTATCTCTGAATAAAAGAGCTATAGGAAAGTATTAATCTGCTTAACATTTCTGAGTACATCCTCCAAAGGATTTTGCTTTTTTTAATCTTACATATGCTCAGCAGAGTTACTGGCAAAAACTGTACATTTTCCTCATTTCATCCTTTCAACATCAAATGGTGAGCAGCAAAAATTGGATCCGACTTCAAAGAGTGTGATGTGCTCCAAGTCACGAAGTGGCTCTTCTATTTCACATATTGAATTCGAGCAGGATATCAAAGTGCTACCAAAGAACCCCAGGTCTTTACTAAAAAAAGGGTCTAACATCTGTAGAAAGAGAAGCGTAAAGACAAACCACCTCGGGGAACAGCCAGCGTTTATTCTCAGCTGTGAATTTCCACCCTTTTGATTCCCTCGCTCTCTCCTACATACCACCCGCTCGGCGCTCCGTCGTCAGGGTCCGGGATGGTCGGGAGTCGGGAGAGAGAGGGGAGAGCGCTCCTTTGTTTCAAGAACTCCCGGATAAAAAAAAAACATGAATCCAAAAAGAGCGGTGCGACCTATGTTAATGTGCAGCTGCGCCGGCTTTATGCACGAGTGGCGAATTAATATTATTATTATTATTATTATTATTATTATTCACACACTGTATGAAGTGGGGGGAGTGAAATGGAAATGCTTGTCTTGGCTCTGGTGGGTTCTTACCTCTCCCACGCGGTCGGGCGAGTGCTGCCGTCTGCCCGTG
>NC_079431.1:2966071-2972457 GCF_026213295.1 Gadus chalcogrammus
AAAGGGAGGACCGGGGAGATCTCTCTGTGCGCTGTTCTGCTGAAACGCGGGGACCCAATGCAGCCCAAACTTTCAAAAGGCTCCCTTCTCCCTCTCTTTATGCATTATTAATTAATTATTACTGTTTCGTGGGCTACTCACCGAGATCAAAAAAGGCGTTTTAACAAAGCCCCCCCCCCCCCCCCCCTCCCGAAAAAAGGTTCTCAGGCCTTTATCCCCTTTTTTCTCTTTTGAAAACGTACCGAGTAAAAGAAAAAAAGCGGCGTACATTTCCACTGTTTGTAACGCCGGGGAGAGATAAAAGAAAATGGACGCCCGGCCGAAAACATCAGAGGACGAGCGGATCTCCTTACCTGACTGAATGCGCACCGCCGCGCGTTCCCGCTCCCCCTTCATCTGCTTCAGGCTCTGCCGGGCTAGGTACCCCCGCCATGCTACGTTGGGGGGGAATACCAACAGAACGTTGGACAGTGAGTGGGGGGGGGGGGGCATGTGGCTCAGGACGGAGAGCGGGTTGGCTTGTAACCAGAAGGTTGCTAGTTCGATCCCCGGCTCCTCCTAGCTATGAGTGTCGAGGTGTCCCTGAGCCTCGACTCTCACCCTAACTGCTCTTGAGGAGCTTACGTGGTTGTCACCGCCGTCGGTGGGTGAATGTGTGCATGAATGGGTGAATGTTAGGCGATATTGTAAAGTGCTTTGAGTGGCCACTGGCTAGAAAAGTGCTGCATAAATGCAGTCCGTTTAACAATTAAATAAATCGAAATGAACACGACGGACACACCGGTGACACCTGATTGTATGCGCACTGCACATACACACAAATAGTAACAGCTAAATAGTTTCTCCTGCGAAGTGAGCGGTGCTGTCGGTCAGTTTCAAGAGCCAAGCGTTGAGTGTAACGTGTTATTAATAGGTCAGCCATCTGCAAGATATCACTGAGTGAAATGCTCTGCGAGAACATCCTTCAGATCGCTCCCGGCTAATTTCCGACCAACTGGGGCATCTCGTCCCTGGTTGGTTCGGGGGCGAATCCATCTCGCCTGTCAATCAAAGCTCTGCTAAACGCAACACTCCTCAAAAGGTGGAGACACGCAAGGAGGGAGGGGCATTTTCGGCAGACAGTGAGTAAACAAATCTAAACGAACAAGACACACCCACCTCGGTGCAACTTTAACGGGGCAGACCGCGGACGCTAGGCGAGATCCCCCAACTTCAAACCGACCGGAGACGGCGCGGGGCTGGTCCAGGCGATGCCTTTGAACTCTCTGAGGTCTTAGTGTCTTTCTCTGGAGCATCGCGCCTTAGCCCGCTACCGGTCGCGCCGCCGTCGCGCTTATCGGCCTCATCTCTCTTTCATGAGGACCGCGGAGCCACGCGGGGAGGAGGAGACAGGTGCTTCACGAGGAAGGGGGTGGCGGGGGGGGGGGGAGGTCAGAGTTGACGGCTGAGCCCCCCGTTTTATCGCAGAGTGATAAAAGAGGGAATAACAGCGTTTGATGGGAGGGGTTAGGCTGGTGATGAGGGGTTGTTTTGACTCCCAGACCGGAGGGCTCTGGTTCGGGACTAGGGCTGAGTAATATGCCGAAATAAACTAGGTTACGGTTGTTCGGAAGGATATTGCGTTTTGGATCTGATTGGCAATGAGTGGGATTGATCACGACTTTCCGTTCTCACGGAAAAGGCCGTAAAAATCATGACGTGGCATTTGTTGGGTTCTGTAACAAACAAACATGATTTCTTACATGTTGCTTTACATTTCTCACAGTACTTCATTTAAAATGGTACGATACATTTATTATTACATATTTTGCCCAGGTCAAAAGATTGCCACTATGATTTGGGATACTGCACTCTGACATCTGGCAAAGTGGATAATATTTGATTCCTTGTTTCAGCCCTACTCCAAACCCCATAGTCCACAGTCTCCCTGTCGCCTTGCCAACACCTACCTGCACATACTGACGTGTGTCTAGAGATTATTAGGACAAACTCACTTTGGTTCGAAGCAACTTCTATAAAAACTGCAAAATAGTGAATGTTGCTAAATAGTTTCTAAATAAGTGAGAGGTACTGTGGGACAGACTTAAGAGACATCATTTGAGTGTAACGTGTTAGAAATAGGTCAGCCATCCGGAAGCTATCAAGAGTGAAATGCTATATCTAATATCTGTTTCTATCGCGACCATTCCCCTTTCAGACCACTCCCGGCTCATTTCTGACCAACCAGGGCATTTCTTCCCTGATTGATTACGGGATCCATCTTGCGGGTCATTCCAATTTCTGTTAAACGCAACACTCCTCAAAGTTGGAGAAACATACAGCGTGAGGGGCATTTATTATTTAGGGTTAGGGTTTAGGTTTTTCAAAACCTGCTCTCTTCTGCTCTCTCTCTTCACAACTCCCGCCTCCTACAGTAACTCAAGGTAACAACAAGCTGCTAAATAACATTTTCACTGAATGGAAAATATACACTGTTTGAAAAAAATGTGGACTTCCTTTTTGGACTTTGTAAAGGGCCCTCAATTTCTTAGGGCTCTAAAGCGACCTTTACAATCCTTACCCCAGAAATTGGGCAACCCATTGCCTCATTACCCATGCCTCTGTACCAGTGAGTGTGCCATCGAGTTTTCATTGTTTTTAGTTTTTATATAATTTTATTATTGTGATTATTCAAAATTTTTAGTTGAATTATGTTATTGTCCAGTTGGTTTGTGTTTAGTGTATTTGTAACCTCCTCCTCAAAAAACAACAACAACAAGCAGCTGGTTCTGGTACCTGATTGGATGACCAGGGCGCCGTGGCTCCGCCTCTGCTTGACCTTGCGGTAGCGCCGCGCCCCCAGCCAGCCCCGGGTGTAGGCCTGCATCACCACCACCCGGGCCAGCACCCCCCGCAGGAGCAGGTTCAGCTGCTCCACGTGGAAGTACTTCAGGAACACCTGGGGCACGGGAGCAGAACCGCGGAATAGAACACCTTCAGGAACCCGCCTGTACCCCTGTACCCCCACAGAACACACCTGTAGCCCCACTACTAACTGGAACCCGCCTGTACCCCCACAGAACACACCTGTACCCCTGTACCCCCACAGAACACACCTGTAGCCCTGTACCCCCACAGAACACACCTGTACCCCTGTACCCCCACAGAACACACCTGTACCCCCACTACTAACTGGAACCCGCCTGTACCCCCACAGAACACACCTGTAGCCCTGTACCCCCACAGAACACACCTGTACCCCTGTACCCCCACAGAACACACCTGTAGCCCCACTACTAACTGGAACCCTCCCATACCCCTACCACAAACTGGAACCTGCCTGTACCCCCACTACACACTAGAACCCGCCTGTACCCCCACAGAACACACCTGTACCCCTGTACCCCCACAGAACACACCTGTAGCCCTGTACCCCCACAGAACACACCTGTACCCCTGTACCCCCACAGAACACACCTGTACCCCCACTACTAACTGGAACCCGCCTGTACCCCCACAGAACACACCTGTAGCCCTGTACCCCCACAGAACACACCTGTACCCCTGTACCCCCACAGAACACACCTGTAGCCCCACTACTAACTGGAACCCTCCCATACCCCTACCACAAACTGGAACCTGCCTGTACCCCCACTACACACTAGAACCCGCCTGTACCCCCACAGAACACACCTGTACCCCCACTACACACTAGAACCTTCCTGTACCCCCACTACACACCAGAACCCTCCCGTACCCCCACTACAAACTAGAACCCTCCGTACCCCCACTACAAACTAGAACCCTCCTGTACCCCCACTACACACTAGAACCCTCCTGTACCCCCACAGAACACACCTGTACCCCCACTACACACAGAACCCTCCTGTACCCCCACTACACACCAGAAACCGCAAGTACCCCAACTCCAAACTAGCACCCTTCTCCACCCCTTTACTCCACCTACACATTAGAACACACCTTCACACCACCTACACATCCTCAGATATATCGTACAGAGCCTTATTCTGATTCTCCACATGGCACCCCATGTGTCATGGCCCATGAGGCTGCTCCATCTTCTCAACGTGATCAAGGATCATGTTGTCATTGTTGATGCACAACAAGTCTCCCCAGTCTCCGCTAATCTATCTAATCTGCACAGCAGGAGGCGGTGTGTCCCACGCCGCCCGTACGCGGCGGAGACAGCGGCTCAACCACGAGACGCTAGCAGGAAGGGAACATCCCACTCGGGCTCAAGTACTCAGGCAGCTCAGACAGGTGATCACCAGGTGGTCTCAGAACCGCGGGCTGCTGCTTTGAGTCTCCGCACGCTGAGCCATATATTCTCCTGACATGGTACTCTAGCCTGTGTGCGTGTGTTTGTCTGGGTTTCTATTTGTGTGTGTGTGTCTGTGTGTTGCTCTATCTTTGTGTGTGTGTGGGGGTGTTTTCTGTGTGTCTGTGTGAGTGCATGTGTGTGTGTGTCTCTATTTGTGTGTGTGTGTCTCTATCTGTGTGTGTGTGTGTGTTTGTGCGTCTATCTGTGTGTCTGTGTGTGTGTGTCTATCTGTGTGTGTGTGTGTGTGTGTGTGTATGTGTGTGTGTGTGTGTGTGTGCGCGCGTGCGCGTTTGTGTGTTTTTGTGTGCGTGTGGGTGCGTGGGTCTATCTATGTGTGTGTTTGTCTGTGTGCATGTGTGTGCATGTGTGTGCATGTCTATCTGTGTGCCTGTGTCTGTCTGCAGACATCCACGCTGGGTTTAAATTGAGACGTTAACTCTAATATGCTTGGAGTGGTCGTGGTGGAGGGGGAGTGTTTCGAAACACGCTCCGTAAATGCGCTCCGTACACCAACGCGCACTGCCTCTCCCGGGCAGCCTGGCCGAGCGCGGGTTCATCCATGAATCCATCCATGCTGAGGAGGGTCGTGTTACCTTGGTCCGTCCCAGGACCCAGTGCTCCAGCTTGGCCCGCTTCAGGATGGCCACGACGTTCTCCTCGCTGCACGCGGGCATCTGGTGGGCGCGGAAGGCGAGGTAGTAATATCTGAGAGGGGGGGGGGGGGGGGGGGGGGGGAGGAGGGAGCGGGCGGCCGGAGGGGTGGATGAAAGAGAGTTAAAGAGTGATCTGAACCGAGCAGAGCCGGAGCACTTCAAGGTACGCCGAGAGAAAACATGGAATACAAAATAGAGGCCGCCTTGTTCCGCAACAACACGCGATTTCGACCTGTGATTTTTTTTTTTCAAAGTGTTTTTCTTTTCGGTGAGTTTTTCCTCCTGAGCGTTTCTCCAACGACTCTGAACCCGAAACACGAGCCCCTGCTTGGTGACACAACCCCCCCCACCACACCACAGAGGTCCATTGTCTAGCACCGTTTGAACACAGGTCCGTCTCCGATTACCGTGACCACACATCAGCTGTGGGTGGGGGGGGGGGTGGAGTTGGGTTGTGCCTCCATCAGCTCCCGGACAAGTTCACCGCCGGCCCCCGTCTGGGAGCCACGGCGGCGGTGGAGATTACAAAACACCGGCGCTGTACGCGGGTGCGGCGTCTGTTTGTTCAGGGGTCCTCACGGGGCCCTGACGCGGGGCCTCTAACGCGCCGCTGCGGACGGCGTCGGCCGGAGAAACCCGAACAATAACAAGATAGGGGAAGAAACAAAAAACTTCTTTGAACTTCTATCTCCTCCCTTGGTCTCTCGCCTTTCATTCTAATTCCTGTTGATACCTGTTATGTCTTTGATGGTAAATACAAAGCACTCCTTAGCAACATCACACGGGCCTTTGATATCAGAGCACACATTTAAATCAGGTTTTTTGTGCGCAGTTTAGCCATTTGGCGCGCCCGGCCTGCTCCCGCCAGGCTCTGCTGGGATATTAAGGACTTAATGCTAAGGTCTGCAGTCTGGATGATACAGCTCAGACGCACGGACAGACAGACAGACAGACAGACAGACAGACAGAGGGGCAGAGAGCCGGACAGAGAGAGCAACGTACAGACAGAGAGACAGAGAGACAGAGAGGCAGAGAGCCGGACAGACAGACAGACAGACACACAGAGAGGCAGAGAGACAGAGAGGCAGAGAGACAGAGGGGCAGAGAGACAGAGGGGCAGAGAGCCGGACAGACAGAGCGACGGACAGACAGACAGACAGACGGACAGAAAGGCAAGCAAGCAGGAAGACGGACGGACAGAGAAACCAACATCCGATAGACACACAGATAGAGACACACACACGCACACGCACACACACACACAAACACACAGCCCTTGAAAGTGGGCTACAATAAAGTACTAACCCTAACCCTAAACAGTTGAAGTCCAGAACTGAGCCCTTCCATACACTGACACACATACAGTCAGGAGATAAAGCTCCCCCATCTATAGAGACCACCCCCCCCCCCCA